>NW_024043583.1:0-23237 GCF_014851395.1 Micropterus salmoides
ATAATCCGAGCAATTCAATAGGGACCTCGCACGGTCGTGCTCGGGCCCTAATTAAAGCTGCAAGCAGCGTTGGGCGGGCCCTCGCACTTGTAGCGCTCCGCGCGTGAACCAGCCGAGTTGCATATTCTGGAGCTCAGCCGGTGCGGCTGTGAATTTGTTACGCGGTTCCGACGCCGCATGAAGGTGCTATATGTCACTTCCTGTGTCCCCTATGTGGAGCTACAATAGCACTTGCGCGCTATGAATATAAATCGGTATTGGCGTGTAGATGTCTGCGGGGTGGGAGAGTTATCAAGCACGTAAAGTTTGTTTCAGATGTGACCATGTACACTGAACAATAATGTACCCAAACAATAAAATAAATTCCTTTTATATTTCCCTGCCTTGTTGTTTATGTGTACATACAGAGGAAGAATGTGAGAACAGCACACATTTCATCGTTACTGTGTTTCTGCTCCAGCCTGCCTAAAGAAAAAGCGTTTTTGGGATTAAATGGACTTTTTTAGCTGCTGCAGTGCAGGATGAACTCAGAATAGACCCATTTCTCACCTTATTATTCTAAACCATGCAACGAAGAAGAAGAAATGCATAATAATCCTGGGACAAAATCTGTCCACAAATACTGTACAGCATGTAGTCTAATGAACAAGACTTGTGTTATAGCTGACTTGGGCAGTGAAATGTTTAATTTTTTTAATTCATGTGGTCATAGTTGTCCACAACTCAAGTCAGAATATAAGAAGAAATGTTTTATACCACCTCAAGAAGGCTTCCTATCATTAAGTTAGGAAGGTATTTCAAATGTACAACTGCTGTACTTAATTCTAAGTAAAGTAATTTCCCTGACATTACAGTGTTACGCATGTAACAGGTTTTATACTTCCTGTGAGTATAATCCAATCAGTCTTATTTTCATACTGTATATCCGTTGTGTAATTTGATAAATTGTGTTGTATGTGGTGCTCGCATCGGGTACTACTGAGACTTCATTGCCCTCTTCAGAGAAGACTCTGACTGCAACATGCGTCTTTGTAAAGAGAGAAACGGACAGAAAAAGTCTCTAACTCTGCCTGTCAGCTCGCTCTGCTCCGTTAAAACTGAATTTACCATACAGAATTGAATACGAGTGCACTCCAGATTTAGCTGCAGCTAGCTGACCGTGTGCTTCTCCCTATACCGCAGTTCTGTCCATGCATGCAGCAAACTGAAAGCACTGTCTGTCGGAGCGTCTACGTGAAAAGAGAAGGAAGACATTGCTGGTAGTATTGTCTTCAGAGTTGTTAAACACCTCAGCGCACTGAAGGAAGCCATCTGACTGTGTGAGGGGCAAGATCGTTGATGTCTGCAGGTAGAGTAGGAGCTCTCCTGTCTGACTGGTCCACCAATAGCAGAGAAGATGACCCCTTGAGACAGAGCCCCTCCTCATTTGCATAATGAGACAGAAATTTAAAAAGGACAGGCAGAAATAAATACCATGGGTGAAAATAAATAAGGTAAAAAATACAAAGGAAGAATAAAACAGACAAAAATATTAAAACACACACATAAATAAATACATTAAAAAAATTAGTAATAAATAAAGTTGAAGTTATAACGGAGAATAAATAAATAAGGTAATTATAACAAAGGTGAATAAGTAAAGGACTAATTAAATATATACATTTATGTCTCCTTGTATAATTTAATTACTGCCACATTTATTTATTTACTTTATTTTTTTGTGTATTTAATTGGAAGCTTATTTGTTTATTGAGCATTTATTTATTTCTGTATTTATTTCTGACTGTGTCAGGATCGGTCCTCCATAGTGGGGTGGGAGAGTTATCAAGCACGTAAAGTTTGGTTCAGATGTGAGCATGTACACTGAAGTACGACAACTTCCGTGTCATGGCGAAGAGTTGATCTTGACGCCACGCCACGGACACGCCCATTGACGAAAACTTGCAAATAGCACAACTTTTCATCTTCAATGCCTTTAGAAGGCACAGCACAAATTTGAGGTCGGTCGGACTAAATCCCTAGGAGGAGTTCGTTAAAGTACGAAGTGTGTAAATCATCCAAAATTTGACGTAAAATTCAAAATGGCCGACTTCCTGTTGGTTTAGGCTATGCTCCAAGAGACTTTTTTGTGCGTCTGGACAAGATACACGTACCACAGAAAATTCGTGCACGTAGGTGAAACGTGCGGCGGGGGCTGCTTCGTTAAAGTCACTTCTGTTGCCAGCAGGTGGCGCTATGACTGTGGTGAATGTCAGCATGTACATGTGTTCAGGGCGGGACTCTCATCCTACATGTACAGTTTGGTCCAGATGTGAGCATGTACACTGAAGTACGACAACTTCCGTGTCATGGCGAAGAGTGATCTTTGACGCCACGCCACGGACACGCCCATTGACGAAAACTTGCAAATAGCACAACTTTTCATCTTCAATGCCTTTAGAAGGCACAGCAAAATTTGAGGTCGGTCGGACTAAATCCCTAGGAGGAGTTCGTTAAAGTACGAAGTGTGTAAATCATCCAAAATTTGACGTAAAATTCAAAATGGCCGACTTCGTTGGGTTTAGGCTATGGCTCCAAGAGACTTTTTTGTGCGTCTGGACAAGATACACGTACCACAGAAAATTCGTGCACGTAGGTGAAACGTGCGGCGGGGGCTGCTTCGTTAAAGGTCACTTTCTGTTGCCAGCAGGTGGCGCTATGACTGTGGGTGAATGTCGGCATGTACATGTGTTCAGGGCGGGACTCTCATCCTAGATGTACAGTTTGGTCCAGATGTGAGCATGTACACTGAAGTTACAACAACTTCCTGTTTCATAGCGAATCATCGACGCCACGGACACGCCCATTGACGAAAACGCGCAAATAGCACAACTTTTCATCGTCAATGCCTTTAGAAGGCACAGCAGAAATTTGACGTCGATCCGACTAAATCCCTAGGAGGAGTTCGTTAAAGTACGAAGTGTGTAAATCATCCAAAAATGGCCATAAAATTCAAAATGGCCGACTTCCTGTTGACTTTAGGCTATGGGTTCTTGAGGCTTTTTTGTGCGTCTTGACATGATACATGTCCCCAGAAAATTTCGTACATGTAGGTTGAACGTGAACGAGGGGCTAATTTTTTCCAATTTTCTAGGTGGCGCTAGCGAGTCATTTTGCAACGCCCATGTGCGAAACTTGTAGAATACGAAATTTTTCACCGGTTCTGACATGTTTGCAAATTTTGGTGAGTTTTCGAGAATGTTTAGGCCATGTCATTTGAGCCTACTTTGCAGAAAAAAGAAAAAAAAAAAAAAAAAAAAAAAAAAAAAATTAAGCTGCAAGCAGCGTTGGGCGGGCCCTCGCACTTGTAGCGCGTCCGCGCGTGAACCGGCCGAGTTGCATATTCTGGAGCTCAGCCGGTGCGGCTGTGAATTTGTTACGCGGTTCCGACGCCGCATGAAGGTGCTATATGTCACTTCCTGTGTCCCCTATGTGGAGCTACATAGCACTTGCCGCTATGAATATAAATCGGTATTGGCGTGTAGATGTCTGCGGGGTGGGACAGTTATCAAGCACGTAAAGTTTGTTTCAGATGTGACCATGTACACTGAACAATAATGTACCCAAACAATAAAATAAATTCCTTTTATATTTCCCTGCCTTGTTGTTTATGTGTACATACAGAGGAAGAATGTGAGAACAGCACACATTTCATCGTTACTGTGTTTCTGCTCCAGCCTGCCTAAAAGAAAAGCGTTTTTGGGATTAAATGGACTTTTTTAGCTGCTGCAGTGCAGGATGAACTCAGAATAGACCCATTTCTCACCTTATTATTCTAAACCATGCAACGAAGAAGAAGAAATGCATAATAAATCCTGGGACAAAATCTGTCCACAAATACTGTACAGCATGTAGTCTAATGAACAAGACTTGTGTTATAGCTGACTTGGGCAGTGAAATGTTTAATTTTTTTAATTCATGTGGTCATAGTTGTCCACAACTCAAATCAGAATATAAGAAGAAATGTTTTATACCACCTCAAGAAGGCTTCCTATCAGAAAGGTAGGAAGGTATTTCAAATGTACAACTGCAGTACTTAAATCTAAGTAAAGTAATTTCCCTGACATTACTGTGTTACGCATGTAACAGGTTTTATACTTCCTGTGAGTATAATCCAATCAATCTTATTTTCATACTGTATATCCGTTGTGTAATTTGATAAATTGTTGTATGTGGTGCTCGCATCGGGTACTACTGAGACTTCATTGCCCTCTTCAGAGAAGACTCTGACTGCAACATGCGTCTTTGTAAAGAGAGAAACGGACAGAAAAAGTCTCTAACTCTGCCTGTCAGCTCGCTCTGCTCCGTTAAAACTGAATTTACCATACAGAATTGAATACGAGTGCACTCCAGATTTAGCTGCAGCCAGCTGACCGTGTGCTTCTCCCTATACCGCAGTTCTGTGTCCATGCATGCAGCAAACTGAAAGCACTGTCTGTCGGAGCGTCTACGTGAAAAGAGAAGGAAGACATTGCTGGTAGTATTGTCTTCAGAGTTGTTAAACACCTCAGCGCACTGAAGGAAGCCATCTGACTGTGTGAGGGGCAAGATCGTTGATGTCTGCAGGCAGAGTAGGAGCTCTCCTGTCTGACTGGTCCACCAATAGCAGAGAAGATGACCCCTTGAGACACAGCCCCTCCTCATTTGCATAATGAGGCAGAAATGCATACAAAAATTTAAAAAAGACAGGCAGAAATAAATACCATGGGTGAAAATAAATAAGGTAAATAAATACAAAGGAAGAATAAAACAGACAAAAATATTAAAACACACACATAAATAAATACATAAAAAAATTAGTAATAAATAAAGTTGAATAAACAAATAAGGTAATTATAACAAAGGTGAATAAGTAAAGGCACTAATTAAAATATATACATTTATGTCTCCTTGTATAATTTAATTACTACCTACATTTATTTATTTACTTTATTTTTTTGTGTATTTAATTGGATGCTTATTTATTTATTGAGCATTTATTTATTTCTGTATTTATTTCTGACTGTGTCAGGATCGGTCCTCCATAGTGGGGTGGGAGAGTTATCAAGCACGTAAAGTTTGGTTCAGATGTGAGCATGTACACTGAAGTTACAACAACTTCCTGTGTCATGGCGAAGACTTGATCTCTGACGCCACGCCACGGACACACCCATTGACGAAAACTCGCAAATAGCACAACTTTTCATCTTCAATGCCTTTAGAAGGCACAGCACAAATTTGAAGTCGGTCGGACTAAATCCCTAGGAGGAGTTCGTTAAAGTACGAAGTGTGTAAATCATCCAAAATTTGACGTAAAATTCAAAATGGCCGACTTCCTGTTGATTTTAGGGCATCGCTCCAAGAGGCTTTTTTGTGCGTCTGGACAAGATACACGTACCACAGAAAATTCGTGCACGTAGGTAAAACGTGCGGCGGGGGCTGCTTCGTTAAAAGTCACTTCCTGTTGCCAGCAGGTGGCGCTATGACTGTCTGTGAATGTCAGCATGTACATGTGTTCAGGGCGGGACTCTCATCCTACATGTACAGTTTGGTCCAGATGTGAGCATGTACACTGAAGTTACGACAACTTCCGTGTCATGGCGAAGAGCTGATCTTTGACGCCACGCCACGGACACGCCCATTGACGAAAACTTGCAAATAGCACAACTTTTCATCTTCAATGCCTTTAGAAGGCACAGCAAAATTTGAGGTCGGTCGGACTAAATCCCTAGGAGGAGTTCGTTAAAGTACGAAGTGTGTAAATCATCCAAAATTTGACGTAAAATTCAAAATGGCCGACTTCCTGTTGATTTTAGGGCATCGCTCCAAGAGGCTTTTTTGTGCGTCTGGACAAGATACACGTACCACAGAAAATTCGTGCACGTAGGTGAAACGTGCGGCGGGGGCTGCTTCGTTAAAAGTCACTTCCTGTTGCCAGCAGGTGGCGCTATGACTGTGGGTGAATGTCGGCATGTACATGTGTTCAGGGCGGGACTCTCATCCTACATGTACAGTTTGGTCCAGATGTGAGCATGTACACTGAAGATACGACAACTTCCGTGTCATGGCGAAGAGTTGATCTTTGACGCCACGCCACGGACACGCCCATTGACGAAAACTTGCAAATAGCACAACTTTTCATCTTCAATGCCTTTAGAAGGCACAGCAGAAATTTGAGGTCGGTCGGACTAAATCCCTAGGAGGAGTTCGTTAAAGTACGAAGTGTGTAAATCATCCAAAATTTGACGTAAAATTCAAAATGGCCGACTTCCTGTTGGGTTTAGGCTATGGCTCCAAGAGACTTTTTTGTGCGTCTGGACAAGATACACGTACCACAGAAAATTCGTGCACGTAGGTGAAACGTGCGGCGGGGGCTGCTTCGTTAAAGGTCACTTTCTATTGCCAGCAGGTGGCGCTATGACTGTGGGTGAATGTCGGCATGTACATGTGTTCAGGGCGGGACTCTCATCCTAGATGTACAGTTTGGTCCAGATGTGAGCATGTACACTGAAGTTACAACAACTTCCTGTTTCATAGCGAATCATCGACGCCACGGACACGCCCATTGACGAAAACGCGCAAATAGCACAACTTTTCATCGTCAATGCCTTTAGAAGGCACAGCAGAAATTTGACGTCGATCCGACTAAATCCCTAGGAGGAGTTCGTTAAAGTACGAAGTGTGTAAATCATCCAAAAATGGCCATAAAATTCAAAATGGCCGACTTCCTGTTGACTTTAGGCTATGGGTTCTTGAGGCTTTTTTGTGCGTCTTGACATGATACATGTCCCCAGAAAATTTCGTAGATGTAGGTTGAACGTGAACGAGGGGCTAATTTTTTCCAATTTTCTAGGTGGCGCTAGCGAGTCATTTTGCAACGCCCATGTGCGAAACTTGTAGAATACGAAATTTTTCACCGGTTCTGACATGTTTGCAAATTTTGGTGAGTTTTCGAGTATGTTTAGGCCATGTCATTTGGGCCTACTTTGCAGAAAAAAAAAAAAAAAAAAAAATATAAATAATAATATAATCCGAGCAAATTCAATAGGGACCTCGCACGGTCGTGCTCGGGCCCTAATAATCCGAGCAATTCAATAGGGACCTCGCACGGTCGTGCTCGGGCCCTAATTAAAGCTGCAAGCAGCGTTGGGCGGGCCCTCGCACTTGTAGCGCGTCCGCGCGTGAGCCGGCCGAGTTGCATATTCTGGAGCTCTGCCGGTGCGGCTGTGAATTTCCTACGCGGTTCCGACGCCGCATGAAGGTGTTATATGTCACTTCCTGTGTCCCCTATGTGGAGCTACATAGCACTTGCCGCTATGAATATAAATCGGTATTGGTGTGTAGATGTCTGCGGGGTGGAGAGTTATCAAGCACGTAAAGTTTGTTTCAGATGTGAGCATGTACACTGAACAATAATGTACCCAAACAATAAAATAAATTCCTTTTATATTTCCCTGCCTTGTTGTTTATGTGTACATACAGAGGAAGAATGTGAGAACAGCGCACATTTCATCGTTACTGTGTGTTAGAGCATGGGAGAACAGTGGATATTTTAATACAGCCCACACCCCTAATACTGTGTAACTATAACAAGTAGGGAACAGAAGAAAAAGATGTTCTTTCTTTACAACTGTCTGCATAGCTTATTCATATTGTGTAATGAATGAAAATAAATAGGCCTACTAGGCTCCTCTCTACTTTGACATTTAAGATTAGCTTGTTTGATCCACCTTCATACACATGTGACATTAAAACCAGTATACAAGACACAGTGACAGCAGTCAATCTAACCATGTCTGTTGTCTGTCTTGTTTCCTCCCCCCCATAAGTACATATGTATGATCAAATAGTATTAATAATAGTAATCATAGGTAGACAGTAAGCACTTTCAAGAAATGAACAAAAGAAATGTTTAATAGAATAACAACAGAAAAATATACATATGAACAATATGTACAATGTGAAGAGATGGCCTTAGAGGTCTTCGTCTTCTTCTGTGGTGTCCTTGGTGGCCTCTCTCATATCTGTATATAAGTAGACAAAATACATGCAATCAAAAAAAAATGTTTTTATATTAGTCTACTAATTCAAAGAATGTGCAGAAATAGCGAAATAGGGGCAGAGTTGTTACAATATCAGTCATTGTTTTCAAATAGAGCTACTTTTGGGCAAATACTGCTGGGGAAACAGAAACCAAATAATGTTAAATGTCATGCGCCACTGACTTACTTCAGCCCTTTAAAATCAGCTTTCATTTGTTCAAAAGATAAATATATTGTGTTCAAAATTGTGTGCCTCTCAGTGATCCACAACCATAAAGCTATGGATGTATTTTGTAATTTCCAGCAGCAACACAGACAAGTTGTAGTCAATAGAATGAACAGTTTTTGAGTTAATCAAAATTCAGACAGACATACACACACACAGGCATGCACACACACTTATTCCTTCCTTTATTCAAGAGATGTAAGGCAGTTCATACTCTGCTACTATATAGAAAAATTTACCATCCAAACAGCAAGTGAGGGATGCTTGGAGCACGTCGTTGTCTTCACGGGCCTTTTCTAATTTGTTTTTCAGTGTGCTGACTTCTGCCTCTAGTGTCGCAACACGTGTCTTCCACAAATTGGCCCTTTGTTCGCTGGCATTGAGGAGGCGCTCTTTTTTGGCGAGTAGGTCCATTACCTTATGGCTGGTATTGAGGGACTGCCTGTATAGGTCTTCCCGCTCAGCCAGTGCATCCAGGCATTTATACTGCAAATACAATAAAACAAATGTTCATATCTATAATGCAACAATCTAAAAAAGTGAAAGGTGATTATTCAGAGAATGTGCAGTATACTAGGTCTTGCTTTGATGGTTTCTGGTTTTGGAAATCAAAAGTTAACAACAAGAGTAACGTCGAGAAATATTTTTCGTCTGTAACAAAGCTACTGTTATATCTAGCTGCATGTGTTCCTACCAGTCTTACCAGTCTTGCATTGACATTCAAGAAGTGTTGATATCACAACGTTAACCTTAGTGAGCCATAACAGTAACACAGGTATAGTGTTGACACAGTCTCATGAATTCATCCCACTGGATACGTACAGTTAATAGTTGGAGTGACTGCCTGGCCTCTTCTGTTTCACCGTCCTTCACGTTTCCTCTAGGTAGTTTAGTTGGTGATGCCATATCTGGTTTAAGGGCACATAAAGTGAAAATTAAAAGTGGCCCAAAAACCCAGCTACAAGCACAGTTTCTTGTAATGTATATGTTATCTTCAGATATTATGCCAAGGACAATTTAAGTTAAACAGCTTGTTGTAGTGTAAATCCATGACCTACCTCAAAATGTAATCACTTAAAATGTCCAAGTTTCGGCAGGGAACTGTTCAGTTGGAGCCTGGTAGTCCTTCCTGTAGCAGTGTGGTCCGTGTGCAAGAGTAGTGCGACACACTTCACCTTTAAAGTACATTGTGACGTGTGTCGTGTGGCGATTGGCTGACGTGGACAATGGTGTCCCATGCTGACAAAGAAAAGCCAGTTTAAGCAATCACCCCTTTCAGTCCAAGACTGTCTTGGTCTTTTGTTATGTAATTCACACCAAATTGCTGTTGGTGCCTGAATATCTTCTAATACACCTAGAATACAGCTGTAATTGTAAATGTGATGAAAAGAAACCGATATACAACAGTTATTACACAATCTTTCAAAAATATACCAGGCGAATGTCCATGTTTTGGCCATATTTACTGCTTATATGTTCAGTTTTATTGGTAGTTGTCTTCAAAACATTATTTCTCTCCATACAACCAAGTTCCAAATAACATAAAGCTTCCAAAACATTGAAAAATTGTCAAAACAGTCAATATAAATGACCAAAAGCACTCCCATGCTTTACAGAACAGAACATCGTACAGGGGCTGTGGGTGTGCTGATTTTGTTCGTCTCGACGAGACGATTTCAGGCATATCCTGCATGTCGGCTCTCACACCCCATGACACAAACAAAACTTTAGACCGCAGCCGACCTGACCAAGATGGCGGCCCGCCAGACGATCTGTGACGACACAAAGCCCCGCAGTTTGTGGACTTTCTGGTCCCTGGTTGCGCGCGCAACGCGGTGATGACGTTGGAAACTCCCCCGTCTGACGTCACTGATAGGTTGGCCCATTACAAACCCAGATGGCGCGGGCGGGCACCCTCTGTAGCTTCGTCGCGGTTCGAGAGAACACAGTGATTTAGCTGCTCCTACTGCTTTCATAGCAAATCCTGTTTCGCAGACGCTGTAAAGCTTTCAGTATCATCTCCGAGGAATTATTGTGGACTTCTGCAAGGTGAGTGTGATTTCTAACAGAGTAATTAGCGTGGTAACGTGAGCTGTGTACGTTAGACATTGACTGTAACTAGTATTATTAGCGCGCCTGTGAGGAGGTCCGCCAAATAAAGACAGCTTGTTACCGTTTGAGTTCAGTAGCACTTGCTGAAGATAACATTGTGTAGGCTACGTAGCGTTAGCAGCTGTTGTTGCTTCTAGCTAAAGCTAATGTGTTGTTAATACTTTGTGCATGTGATAGACTGTTACTATGAGTACGAGTGTGTTTTGTTTATCATTCCATGTGTTTTCAGATGCCACGCGGGAAATCCCACCGTCGTGCACTCGCTGCTTCGCGCAGGGAGGCTGCGAAGAAGGCAGACACACAGATGTTGGAGTATCGCAGGGGGCTCCCCCCTGACTTTGTTGGATGTAAGTGGCCAAATGATGTAATCTATTCTATACTTTGTCATTTCAAAACGTCTGTGGCTTGATGATAAAAGTGAAGTTTTTACCTGAATATTTATAAAGTTGCTGTGAGGCATGTAATTGTGTTGACATAATTCATGATTTGTTCAAACCATTAACTGTACATTTCTTTCCCTTTATCTGTCTCATAAATAGGGGAGGGCACTGGGATGCGCCACAGGGTTCGCAAATGGCCTATTTCTCCCCACACCAATAGGCAGCACAAACTGGTCATTCCAGCTGTTGCTCCTGGCAACAAGGTAATTATGTTGTACTTTGTAAACTTCATCCTTGCTGAGACAAAGAGCTTATAATATTGTTGGTAACATGTCGTCTTTGTCTTTTTCACAGTTTGTTCTTGTGGTTGGAGACAGTCATCTGCGTGCTTTCGCAGATGACTTTGTGGCCATCCCACCGGGAATCCTCTCCTTTGGGTTCATGTCTACTCCAGGCGCGTGTGCTGCTCAGCTGAGGACAGAGTTGGTGCAGGCTCCACTCCCGTGTGTTCCTGATGTTGTCTGTGTCCTTGCTCCCAGCAATAACCTCACCGCCAGCCGGACGTCTTGTGAGGCTGGGCAGGCCTTTCACGCCCTCCTCCGAAGTGCTTGTGAACTCTTTCCTGACGTAGGTCCTTCTTATATATTGTCCTCTGTATAATCTGTTTGTTACTACAGTTATAGATATTGATTGGGTGTTGTGATTAACAAAGTATTATTATGTGCAGGTGTTTGTCTTGGACTTTGTTCCACGTCTGACAGTTGCGCCTGACGTACAGGAAGCGTTTCGTCATGAGTTCCACAGAGTGGCAGCAAGGATAGGTCGGTTTCAAAGTTGATTTTAGTATGGCCAATAATGATGATGCTTTTAGGAAATGCAGCCATGTATTCCAACGATTCATATTGGGGTTGTCTTTGTTTTAAGGTCTCAAGTACTACTCCTATTCTGACAAGTTCCCCCTGAACGATCGCTCTCTGTGGAGCCGAGATGGCGTAAGTACAATATGTATTAAATAGGGATGGGGGGTAATACAATTCTATGTGGTCCAATTCATAGAAAAATGTTGACAATGACGACAAACTTCTTCCTCTGCTTCGATTATTTGTTGCAGATCCACTTGAGTGACGACCACGGCATGCTTGTCCTCACTGACGTGCTGTGGAATGCTGCTTTGGAGCATGTGCAGTCGTCAGCGGCTACCCAGCAGCAGCCTGCTGCTGTGCCGGCTCGTCCTGCAGTACCATCTCCTCCTCGGGTCCGGCCACTTGTGGTTGTGCATCAAGACGACCGTGTGCGTCGCCAGGAGAAACCTAAACCTCATCCGGATGTTGATGGATTCCTGCCAGTGGAGGGCAGGAAGGTAATATTTGCGCGCTGACATTAAACTGGCACCTTGTTTCTGTGGTGGCAAAAGTAATGTATTGTAATGCAAGGTGTTTTGTCTTATGCAGAGGAAGACATCAGGGGAAGCTTCCTCAGGTGTTTCCCAGAGGACGGCACAAGAGCAGGTTTGTTTTGGTCTTGTGCTTTTATATTATCAGAAGATGCATTTAGACTAGGAATTAATGGTGTTTGTGTTTTTTTTCACAGGCACCTATACGACTTCGCGAGTGTTTTATCGCCCTGAATCCTGTACGGTTTAGTGAGTCCATGTTGGCCAGGATGGACGTGCTTGTGCCGTCCCATCTGCCTGGCCATGAGGGTCTTCCTGGTCCACAAGCCAAGGTAATTTTACATGCACATTCAAGCTTTTGCTTTGCCCCTTCCTCAAACATTAACAGAAGTCAGTGTTTGTAATGTAAGATGGAGGTATGTAGCAAATATAATTGCTTGATATGCTGATGTATGTTTTTTGTCTTTACTTCAGAGGGCCCGATCGGGACCTCGGCCACAGCGAGTTGCCTCACAGAGGAGATCTGCTAAACGCCAGGTTTGTCATCATTTTCTTCAAGATTTAATTAATTGAACATGTTAGTCCAGTGTGATGCAATAAAGTATGATATCGTACTTCCATCATTAGAAAGTCAAAGAAAGTACTTGTTTGTTTATGCTACTCGTTTTTGAAGGTTGAGGCAACTGCCATTGTTGTGGAGGTGTGTCCCAGGCCCACACCTGCCAGACCCTCCAATATAGCTACAGAGGAGGATGTTAGTAAATATTATGTGTGTATATTATTATTATTTTTCAAGGTTTCTAAATGGCTCTTTTGTCTTGTGTTCAGGAGTCGGCACCCACCCGCCCGGTTTACGAGTTGGCAGAGATGTCCCCTGACACGCCTGCTGCCTCAGAGGACCAGGTTAGTGGGGTTTTATGTGAAATGTTCTCATATTTGTTGTGTTCAAGGGGAAAAAACTGAAGAGTATGACATGAGGCACAGTTTAGTGTCATTGTGTGTAAAATATTGTTTTCCCTCTTTTCTTATAGGTTCAGGAGCTGGCACCTTCCCTGCTGACAGAGTTGCCAGAGATGTCTGCTGGCCAGCCTGCTGATGTGCGTGACAACCAGGTCAGTGTGTTTTTATATTGCAGCTCTACTTTAACTGCTGCAAACTGCATGTCCTCTGAAATGTAATTTTCCTGGTGTTGTATGGGTTGATGTTTATATACAGGTCAGTAATGTTTTAATATCATTGTTTAGGACCAGGCAGCGCCTGCCTTGGTGTACGCTATCCCCAGGACAACACCTGCCACCGCTGAGGTTGACAAGGTTGGTGCACTGTATTTGAAATATTACACAGATTGTAACAATGTCTCAAAAATATTTGATACAGACAAATCATAAACACATGATTAATAAGTATGTTTAATTTGTTTCCAGCACCTCTGTGACGGCAAGACACACGCTGCTCCTCCACCTGTGATCCGTGCTGCTGCTGCTGGGCCCTCTACAGGTCACGTGAGCAATGACAGTGTCTTTTCTATTGTTGAAGGGTCATTTCATCAGGGTGCTGAATTCCTTGGTAGCAACAGAAACAAGCAGTGTGCCACAAACAGTATTTCAGCCATGATGACACATGTTAAAAAGAGCTTGCTAATCTGGGATAAAGATGATGTCGACGACATTTTGTTTGAGGGTAATGACATGTACAGTTACATGTTGCAGCATAATATGATAAGTGCTTCTGAGGGGAGTGGTTACATTTTGGTTAATGAACTGCCAAAACAGTATGACATAAAAAAACAAAATTTAAGATGGAGTACTTGCCGACACTGACGGGAATAATTGGCGTTGATGTATATGACCCCGCTGTACAACAGTTCGCAATGCCTTTGGATGTAGCATTTCAGACAGCGCTAATTCAAGCAGACGCATGTCTGCTGAACATTAGAAGTAACATCTGTGCCGTCTTTAAAGTAGGACAGACTGATTCAGAAAACACAATTAGGTTTGCCGTGTTTGACCCACACGCTCGCAGCAGTGGAGGGGCTTTGGATGTTGATGGAACAAGCATGCTGTCTCTTTACAATAACTTGGAGTCATTGCACAAACACATCATAAGTCTTGTAAACTCTTTGTATACTGATGATCTCACTAGTCTCAAAATATTTGAAGTAACTCCGGTTACTGTTTCTGTGGTTAGGATCCTGAGTTGTCCAGAAACTGCCTTTGAAGATATTGACCTGATGCAGCTGAGTGGAGACTGTGCTGCTGCATGTGCAGACACAGTCTCTGAGGTTAATACTGTATCAGTTGTTAATATGGATCAAATGCCAGTGGATGGAGATTGCGTTGACAGACATGGGTGCACTGTCAGTCAAAAAGGTAGAAAGCAGAAGATTCCAATGGCAACATCAAATAAGGTTAATAGCAGTGAGTTTAATTCAGATGTTGTATTTGTGAGTGTCACAAGTAAAGAACTGCAGTTTAATCCTCTTTGTAATGATGTTGCACGAGCTCTGTGCACACAGCTGAATGTAGTGTCAGAGAAGGTTGATGTAGTACTTTCTTCTAACGTTGGTGTGTTGGGGGCTCCGTGTATGAATGATAAAATAGTTGGTGATGGTAACTGTTTTTTTAGGGCAGTCAGTCAAGCTGTGTGTGGCACACAGAAGTATCACAGAAAAATTAGACTCGCTGTGGTTAAGCAATTGGAAAGCAACGCTGTGGCATACGAGAGCAGTTTGGATAGTAACTACTCCTCAATGGCAGAATACCTCAGCATGTCAAAAATGCAGTATGTGAACAGATGGGCAACACAAGTGGAGATTCAAGCAGCAGCGGATTGGTTAGGAGTAAATATATTCACATACTGTAATAATCGCTGGTATGAGTATAGTTGCAAGAATAGACAGTTGTCCAATCAGGGATTGTATTTGGAAAATTGTAATGATAACCATTATGAGAATGTAGTTTGTGTTCAGCAGCCGAACACGCAGAGCTGTTATGGTTACTGCAAAGTGACTACGATTTCTTCCAGAGGATATAATGTAGAGGCAGGCAGGCAGGCAGGTAGAGCTCAAAGTAGTTGTAGCAGTAAGTCGGAGGTCCAGACACAGAGTACAGCAAAAGTTAATAATCGTATTTCTACGTATTTGCTAAAGAAAAAGAGATTCCAAATGAAAATGATTTATCAGGAGCATAGGGAGAAGGTTATTGGAAGGATTAAGAGTAAGTATATCAAGAGAAGCCGTATAGGGAGAAGGTTATTGGAAGGATTAAGAGTAAGTATCATCAAGAGAAGCCGTATAGGGAGAAGGTTATTGGAAGGATTAAGAGTAAGTATCATCAAGAGAAGCCGTATAGGGAGAAGGTTATTGGAAGGATTAAGAGTAAGTATCATCAAGAGAAGCCGTATAGGGAGAAGGTTATTGGAAGGATTAAGAGTAAGTATCATCAAGAGAAGCCGTATAGGGAGAAGGTTATTGGAAGGATTAAGAGTAAGTATCATCAAGAGAAGCCGTATAGGGAGAAGGTTATTGGAAGGATTAAGAGTAAGTATCATAAAGAGAAGCAGTATAGGGAGAAGGTTATTGGAAGGATTAAGAGTAAGTATCATCAAGAGAAGCCGTATAGGGAGAAGGTTATTGGAAGGATTAAGAGTAAGTATCATAAAGAGAAGCCGTATAGGGAAAGGTTATGGAAGGATTAAGAGTAAGTATCATCAAGAGAAGTCGTATAGGGAGAAGGTTATTGGAAGGATTAAGAGTAGGTATCATAAAGACAGCTGTATAGGGAGAAGGTTATTGGAAGGATTAAGAGTAGGTATCATAAAGACAAGCTGTATAGGGAGAAGGTTATTGGAAAGACTAAGAAGAATTATCATGAAAGTGTTGTGTTTAGGCAGAGGGTTAAAGAAAGAAGTAAAAGGCAGTATCATGGAAATGCTCAGCATAAAAAGCGTGTTTTAGCAGGTAACAAACTAAAGAAGCTGGAAATGAAAGAGAGGTCACAGCAGTTTGATTTTGTAATGAAGCAGTTTTTGGATAAAGTGAAAGATGGGCCAGATTTTGTATGTTGCGTCTGTCAAAGGCTGCTGTTTAGACATCAGGTTTTAAATTGTAAAAGACAGTATTATAGTAAGAAGACTGCTATCACTTCAGTTGCAGATGCATGTATTAGTGAAGAATATTTACACAAATGTAATCAGGAGTGTGCAATGCCATGTCAGTGGTTAGATACGCCTCGAGGCCAGCTGCATATCTGTTATACGTGTCATTACAAGTTAAATAGAGGTGAGGTTCCCCCTGAATGTGCACAAAACAAGTTCTTCCTATTCCAAGAGTATTGGCGTGTTTGGGTAGTTTAGAACAACATTTGATTGCGTTACATATTCCATTCATGAAGATGTTGCCATTACCTAAAGGTGGGCAAAATGGAGTACATGGGCCAGTTACATGTGTTCCAGCAAATATAGTACAAACTAATAATTTGCTGCCACGTTCTACCATGGAAGGCTCTTTGTTGCCTGTGAAATTGAAACGCAAGTTAACATATAAAGGACATTATGAGTATCAGTATGTTGACACTATGCACATAAGGCAGGCACTACAGTATTTAAAAGAGACCAATGTGCATTATAAAGATGTAGAGTTTAATGAAGAGTGGTTAAATGAGTTTTGTAGGGAAGCGGATAGTGATGCGATAGAAAAGGCCAGGGATTCTAATGTAGACAGTGTTGAAACATCTCCTGATAATGTGGATGATGAGCTTCTACATGATAGACAGCAGCATTGCATGTTTCAGGACACCTGTCTCATGCCTGTTGATATTGGTCAGGAAGTGCTGGATCAATATTTTGATCATATATTGAATGTGGCACCTGCAGAAGGAAACTCTCCTGTGAGATTGCTCTCTGATCCTGCTAATGAGGCCAAATGCTTCCCGGTGTTGTTTCTGGTTGTCTACATATCATGATGATAGACAGCATCGCTTGACATTGTCACGTTATTTTAATAACAGGATTTTACATGCTGATGGTAGATTTGCACAAAATGTTGAATATATCTTTTTTGCCCAGTACATGTCTGAGGTTGAACAGGTTGTGTCAAATGTATCTATAGCTTTACGGAAAGGAAAAGGAGGTGCTAAATCTCAGAAAGTCAGTGGGGATGTTTTGACCAATGAGGGATCTTTAAAGAAGCTGTTGGAATTTGATGATGGTTATCGTTTTCTTAAACCTATTAGAGGTACACCATCTTTTTGGCAGGGAGCCCAGCGTGACCTGTTGGCTTGTGTTCGTCAGCTCGGTGTCCCTACGTGGTTCTGCTCATTTTCCTCTGCTGATATGCGGTGGAAAAACCTTCTTTATAGTATTTTGAAACAGGAAGGTAGAACAGAGACTGTAGAAGATTTAGAATGGGCAGACAGATGTGACCTTTTACGTCGCAATCCTGTCACTGCGGCTAGAATGTTTGATTTTCGCTGGCATTGTTTTTTGAAGGAGGTACTGATGTCTCCATCTCATCCAATAGGCAAAATAAAGGACTACTTTTATAGGGTGGAATTCCAGCAACGTGGTTCACCACATGTCCATTGCCTGTTTTGGATTGAGAATGCCCCATTAATTGATAACATACAGATGCGGAGGTGGTTGAATTTATTGACCAGTACGTTACGTGTGAATTACCGGCCCAAGATGACGCATTGGTTGACATTGTTACATCTGTGCAACAGCATTCAAAGCGGCATTCAAAAACCTGTAAAAAGAAGAAAACTGTTTGTCGTTTTAATTTTCCCAGGCCGCCATCGGCAAGAACATTTATATCTCGTAGTGTTAGTGAAGACGATGACAAAGAAACATGTACGTGTAGGTTGGAGCATTGTACATGCAAGAATCAGGGACAGACAAAACCTGATAGGATGAAAAAAGAGTATGCAGTGAACGTCATGACTGCTATTAAGGAGGCTCTTTCAGACGAGGATGCTAGATATGACACTGTGGAGCAGTTGTTTAAACATTTAGGTATAAATCAAGCACTTTTTGAAGAAGCATATAATCGCTGTGGTAGGAACACACATGTCGTGCTGAAGAGGCAGGCAAATGAAGTCTGGATTAATCAATACAGCAAACCACTGTTAAAGTGCTGGAATGCAAATATGGACATCCAATATGTTGTTGATGCCTATGCATGTGTAGTGTATATCATTTCTTATATTTCTAAAGCAGAAAGAGAAATGGGATTGTTGTTAGGAAATGCACAACGGGAAGCAGCTAAGGAAGGAAATGCTAGTGCAAAAGATGCCTTGAAAAAGTTAGGGAGTGTGTATTTACACAATAGAGATGTGTGTGCTCAAGAGGCTGTTTACAGGTTAACAAATCTACATCTGAAGGAGTGTTCAAGGAAGGTTGTATTTGTGCCAGTAGGTGATAACATTGTTAAAATGAGTCTGCCTTTAAGTGTGTTAAAACAAAAGGCATCATCACATGATCTTACCACAGAAGATATGTGGATGACTAGTTGTGTCGATAGATATAAGAACAGGCCAAAAGATACTACTTTTAATGACATGTGCATGGCAACATTTGCGTCAGAGTACCGTGTTCTGTCTAAAAATGAAATGTCAAAGAATAGGATTAAACTAAACGGTGACTGTGGTTTTATTTTAAAAAGAACACGCACACAACCAGCAGTTGTTCGTTATGTTCGCTTTTCTGAGACAAAGAATCCAGAATTGTTTCATCAGAGCATTCTGCAGTTGTTTTTGCCCTATCGTAAAGATGTACAGCTGAAACCAGCAGGTTTTGAGACATATGAGCAGTTTTACGGTAGTGGTGCGGTGAGGTTAGGTGATGGATGTCTACATCTGGTCAAGTCAGTTGTTGATTTAAATAGAAGGAAATTTGAAATAGAAGCAGAGGAATTGGACAATATCCAAAATGCAATTGGTAGTGATGGTGTTATTGAAGATGCCTGGTGCGAGCTGTGCCCAGAGCAAGAATTGGAGCGCTTAGAGTGTCAAGAAGAACGTAGAGACACAGAACAGATAGTGGAAGAACATGTAGACAGTATTCCTGATTTAGGAGTGACCAGAGAACAAGTTTCACATTTAGAAAAGAAAAGTAACACCATGAGCAGAAGTGACGGTTTGGCGTTACTTCACTCTCTGAATGAGACCCAGATGTGTATTTTTTTTCAGATTAGACAGTGGTGCTTAGAGACTGTAAGGGGGAAACAGCCAGAACCATTACATGTTTTCATTACAGGTGGTGCAGGGACAGGTAAGAGCCATTTAATCAAGGCTATTCAGTACGAGGCAACAAGGCTGCTGTCGACAGTGTGTCGTAATCCAGACGACATTTGTGTTTTGTTAACTGCTCCTACGGGGATAGCTGCGTACAATTTACATGCAGCTACCATTCACCGCGCATTTAGCATTGGGAAAGATGTACGCTTACCGTACACGCCTTTGGGTGAAGAAAAGCTTAATTCTTTACGTGCTAAATATAATAGCTTGCAGATTTTGATAATTGATGAAATCTCCATGGTAGATCATAAACTGCTAGTTTATGTCCATGGAAGATTACGACAGATCAAGCAATCTGGTGACTATTCCCCGTTTGGAAATGTCAGTGTAATTGCTGTTGGAGATTTTTTCCAGTTGCCTCCAGTTAAAGGGAAACCGCTGTATGTACATGATGTAGGTGTTGATTTGTGGGCTAGTCTATTTAAGGTTGTGCAATTAAAAACTATTGTTCGGCAAAAAGATGAAGTATTTGCCCAGTTGTTGAACAGAGTAAGAACTCGTTCAAAAGGGATCCCGATGCTAGACAGCGACGCTGAAACATTAAAACGTTGTGAAACCGGTGAACTCAGCTCAGCTTTACACATATTTCCCTCCAATAAACAAGTAAATGAGCATAATGTGGATCAACTCTTTAAGACTTGTCCTGATTATGTTCGGGTAGATGCGCAGGATTTTGTTAACAGTAAGAAAACAGGCAAGTTAGAATTAATGAAGGGACATCATGCCAAAACATATAACACATGTTTGGATGAAATGCTGCTTTTGGGAAAGATGCGCGTGTAATGTTAATAAAAATGTAGATGTGAATGATGGTCTGGTTAATGGGGTATGTGGTACAGTCACGCATATAGTTTATCGCGAGTACAATAACAAATTTCCTCAAACTGTGTTTATCAAATTTGATGACAGTCAAATTGGTGCACAGAGGAGGAAATGCTGTGCAGATTCTTCAGCAGTTGCTATAGGTGCTACAGGTATTGAACCAGAAGAGGAAAGGGTTACAAATAAAGGTGGATTGCGACGACAATTTCCACTAAAACTGGCTTGGGCTTGTACAGTGCACAAAGTACAAGGACTTAGTGTAGATGAAGCTGTAGTGTGCCTTAAAAGAATATTTGCACCTGGGCAGGCATATGTGGCATTAAGTCGCGTTAAGAGTTTGTCAGGTTTAATTATTCAGGACTTTGATGAGAAGGCCATATATTGTAAAGATAACATTAAAGATGCAATTGAAAACATGCCTCCCTTCTTGGTCGAAAGGACCACAAAGCACAAATTCAATACACAAACCTTCACTGTATTTTTGATGAATGTTCAAAATTTAAGACGACATGTAGCACATTTAGCATTGTGTACACAGCATTTGCAGCTTAACTGTATAGCTGTTACAGAAACATGGCTGCCTGCAGTTTCCTCCTTTGAAACTGTAAACATTGATGGTTATAGTTTTCATAGTCAGCCCCGAAATTTATCATACAGTAGCAGCAACCCAACATTGCTTGAAATACAAGGCCAACAACATGGTGGAGTTGGCATGTACAGTGCAAACAATTTGGCATATAATGTTATCGAGACACATGTGAATTTAGAATGTTTGGTTTATAACTGCACTACATATAATATATTGATAGCAGTTATTTATCGTCCACCACCGTATCCCTTGTCTTTGTTCAAAGAAAATCTGGGCAAGTTACTTGATTGGTTAAATCCAATAAGTAACACAATTGCTATCATGGGAGATTTCAATGATAATATTTTAAACTCTTCAACTATCTGCAAGTTTATGACCAACAAAGGGTTTGCCCAAAATGTCTCACAATCCACAACAGAGAAAGGCACTTTAATTGATCATGTGTATGTTAAAACAACACATTATAATGTAGAATCAACAGTGTTGCCAACATATTTCAGTGACCATGAGGGGATTGTATGTTCTTTCACATCTAAATGTTAAATCAAAGTTCAGAGAAAGGTTAGGGGAGCACATTAGTGTATTTTATTGTTTCCTGAGATATTGTATCACCAGCACAGCATCATTAGAGATGAGGTTCAAAGGAGTGAATCTGATCTGTTCAGTACCATTTGCGTGTTTTGTGACTCATCTATTGTATTTATTAACTTTTATAGCTTACTATCATTGCATGTGTCCTGTATGAGTTATGTATATTATTAGGGCCGAGCACGACCGTGTGAGGTCCCTATTGAATTGCTCGGTTATATTATTTATTTATTTATTTATTTATTTTTAGGGCCCGAGCACGACCGTGTGAGGTCCCTATTGAATTTGCTCAGATATTAGGGCCCGAGCACGACCGTGTGAGGTCCCTATTGAATTTGCTCGGTATTTTTTATTTTTTTATTTTTTTTTTCTTTTTCTGCAAAGTAGGCTCAACTGACATGGCCTAAACATTCTCGAAAACTCACCAAAAATTTGCAAACATGTCAGAACGGTGAAAAATTTCGTATTCTACAATTTCGCACATGGGCGTTGCAAAATGACTCGCTAGCGCCACCTAGAAAATTGGAAAAAAATTAGCCCCTCGTCACGTTCAACCTACATCTACGAAATTTTCTGGGGACATGTATCATGTCAAGACGCACAAAAAAGCCTCAAGAACCCATAGGTAAAGTCAACAGGAAGTCGGCCATTTGAATTTTATGGCCATTTTTGGATGATTTACATACTTCGTACTTTAACGAACTCTCCTAGGGATTTAGCGGATCGACGTCAATTTCTGCTGCGCCTTCTAAAGGCATTGAAGATGAAAAGTTGTGCTATTTGCGCGTTTTCGTCAATGGGCGTGTCCGTGGCGTCGATGATTCGCAATGAAACAGGAAGTTGTTGTAACTTCAGTGTACATGCTCACATCTGGACCAAACTGTACATGTAGGATGAGAGTCCCGCCCTGAAACACATGACATGCGACTTCACCACAGTCATAGCGCCACTGCTGGCAACAGAAAGGACTTTAACGAAGCAGCCCCCGCCGCACGTTTCACCTACGTGCACGAATTTTCTGTGTACGTGTATCTTGTCCAGACGCACAAAAAAGCCTCTTGGAGCCATAGCCTAAAATCAACAGGAAGTCGGCCATTTTGAATTTTACGTCAAATTTGGATGATTTACACACTTCGTACTTTAACGAACTCCTCTAGGGATTAGTCGACGACCTCAAATTGTGCTGTGCCTTCTAAAGGCATTGAAGATGAAAGTTGTGCTATTTGCAAGTTTTCGTCAATGGGCGTGTCGTGGCGTGGCGTCAAAGATCAACTCTTCGCCATGACACGGAAGTTGTCGTAACTTCAGTGTACATGCTCACATCTGGACCAAACTGTCATGTAGGATGAGAGTCCCGCCTGAACACATGTACATGCTGACATTCACCACAGTCATAGCGCCACTGCTGGCAACAGGAAGGACTTTTAACGAAGCAGCCCCCGCCGCACGTTTACCTACGTGCAGAATTTCTGTGGTGTGTATCTTGTCCAGACGCAACAAAAAAGCTCTTGGAGCGATGCCTAAAATCAACAGGAAGTCGGCCATTGAATTTTACGTCAAATTTTGGATGATTTACACACTTCGTACTTTAACGAACCTCCTAGGGATTTAGTCCGACCGACTTCAAATTTGTGCTGTGCCTTCTAAAGGCATTGAAGATGAAAAGTTGTGCTATTGCGAGTTTTCGTCAATGGGTGTGTCCGTGGCGTGGCGTCAAAGATCAGTCTTCGCCATGAACAGGAAGTTGTGTAACTTCAGTGTACATGCTCACATCT
>NW_024043584.1:0-25733 GCF_014851395.1 Micropterus salmoides
CTCATTATGTTTTGTATGTAAAATGTAACCAGAAGGCCTTGTATCTGTAAAGTACTGGCTCCTATAAGAGCTGGCAAAATATTGCAGCCTTCCTATAGGCAAATTTTAGTTAAAGTTATGTCCCTGTTAGTTAATTAAGTATGTATGAGTATGGTCTCTTAATGTGAGTGGAGTTATACTGTTTGCAGGCTATTAACCAGTGAATGCATTGACCATGTGGGGTGAAAGAGAGACAGACGAAAAGGAGTAGAAAGCTAAGGGATTCTGTGTAAAAAAAAAGAAAGACCACGTGTCAGACTGCATAAATAACTGTCGGCTTGATGTAAACATAGCGGTCATAACCCTGGCGAATTAAAACAACTTGTGTGGATGGGATTAAAGCTCAGAGGGAGAGGTTTTCTACTTTCAAAAATGTCTCATATACTCTGACCTGCGGCAACTCACTTCTGATTGGTGGGATTGTCTATCCAATAGTGCACACCTGTGAGCATGTGCTGGTTATTTAGCATAAATGCAGTTAGGCCTATGTTAACTTGAAATCGCATTTGACGCTCAAATTCGGAAATAAACGCATAAAGTTGTGCTGTTGTGATTAAATAAAGTCAACGCTTTAGGTAATCTGGGCTATGGCCTATATCAATTAGGCTATATTAAATATTTAAAAGCTAAATTATTCTACCAGGCCTATAAGCAAATTCTAAAACTAGCGTTGCTGCTCTGTTTCTTTTCGTGCATTTATGAACTTGGCTGGAAGATAAAATTTGACTTGTTTAAACTACAACAGCATTAACTGCTTTTAGGGTCCCATAAGCTTTGAAGGCAAATGTTTGTTTATGTAATGACAACCACGTCCAGTGTTATCTTTTAGAAACAACAGAGAGAGACTTATCTGCACTGAGCTTCGTTGGTGCTCAGGTTCTGCTATTCTGAAGGAGTGGAGTGATAAGAGGGGGTTACTAGGTCAAAGCATTGGCCCACACGAAAATAAAACGAAATTAAACGAAATAGAAAATAATATTCAGTACACAAGGTGGAAAAGTGATACAAATATATTTATATACATGTAATCTGTACAACCACATGGACCTTTCATCCATCCATCATAATGCAGCAGCTAAAACAGGCCTGCATGAGTAAAAATGCATCTGCAGAGTATTTAAAAAAAAAAAAAAAAGAAGCCATTTTAAGCACGCAGTTTATCTTTGAACCAGCAAAGACAACAACAGGTGACAGAATGCATTAAATAAAATTCAACTTGTCTTTACGGGAACGAAGGAGAGAGGATCCTCTCTGTTATTCCCACTCAGAGTCTGCGGAGATGAGACGTGCATTTCAGTCATAATCTTTTTTGTTGTTGTTGTTGTTCTTGGAAAACCATTCCTCCTTTAAAAACGTATAGAGGTGTCCGCTTGGTTTCGTCAGGACGCCGTTGTTCCACATAACCTTGTTGTGTTCAGCATCTCCTTCAAATCGTTCTCCGGCTTACCTGCAACCATGAAAGGCCACGTCTGCGGAGGAAAATACACCCAATTAGGACGAACAGCTTCTTAGATTTTAATTTATGAAGTAATTAAATCGAGGTCAAACAAAACATTCAGAGCAATTGTGTGTCAATTAATCACCTGCAGTCATCAAGTAATTAATTACAAACAGGAATGACCAGATGTTCATAAAAAAAAAGTTTTACCTTTGCAGCTCCAATAATCTGACAATCTAATAATCTTATTATATGATTTACAAATGTGTCTAATCTGTTCAAAAAAGAGTTTATGGTGTTTGCCGAATTTAATACTATTTTCTAATCATAATATTTTCAGGTAAAGGCCCAGCGTTGTTCTGCATCAGCAGCAGTATTTCGAAATTCTGAGACAAATGATGGGCCTACATAATTTATGGCCTGTGAATAGATTGTAGCATAATGATTCATAAAGGGTGATACTTGCTCGGAGTCAACCTTTTGCCTGAAAACAGTCAACATAAATAGGAATTATCGCGTTTTTCTCCTCTCTCATGCACCTGCTTCACAATAATTCTCTCATTTGTCACCTTGGTGCTCTTACCAACCATGTGGCCAAGCAGGAGTCTGCAACCCAGGTTAATGTATAGCCTATATTCCAGTAGATAGCATTTTCAAAAAAGGAAAAATTCTATTAGGCACACAAACCATCATGATTTTAACAAAATTCAATTCGCCAACATTTTCAGATTGTGGCCCTACCTTTAAAACTCCACTTTAATTTTCCCTCACTTATATTTTTTCTATCACATAAAAAACTTCTGGATTTCACCTCCACCCTATCCCCAGTCTCACCAGGTTAACGGGGTGGATAAATCCGTTTTCATATTTGTCGTTGGCCAGTATCTGCCGGAGATGCGCGATGTAGCTGGACGCCAGGCGCAGAGTGTCCAGTTTGGAGAGCTTGGTGTCCGGTGGTACCCAGGGTAAGGTCGTCTTCAGCCGGGAGAAGGCTTTAGACAGGACGCGCATCCTGGCTCTCTCTCGGGCGTTGGCCGCGTTCCTCTGCACGTGCTTGCCCTCCTGCTGTGCCACACCCTTGGGTGCCGTTTTCCGGGACGCTGTCTTCCGTTTCTTGCCCGGCGCGTCGTTTGCGCAAGTGCCCTCGCAGTTGGAGCTCTCCTCCGTGCTCTCGTTGGAGTCTTTGCCGGAGGAGCCAAACTTCAGGATGCCGTCCAGGAGCTCGTCGTCGACATCGCTGAGAGACCCGGTGGACATGGTGAACTGTCTCCAACCTGAGCGGGCTCAAAACATGGGAGCAAGAGTCTTCAGCTGGACAGGAATGAACAGAGTGGACAAACTCGCGCCTTGGAGATGAATTCACGAACCGCTAACTGTGCGTGACCAGAGCAGAGAGGAACAGAGTTTTTATTTCCATCGAGAGGGCGTTACCTCATGCTGGGAGGAGACTGGTGCTGATCTAACATGCTGGTTCCCAAAGGGTTTTAGGATCCCAAGGGACCCTGGATGAGTGCCAAGTAACATGCAGAAAATATCGTTTATTTTATCTGCATTTTAACTCACTAAATATTAATTCTTTTTTTAGAAAATGAAGAATTGCAATGAGATGGATTCATTCCTGAAATTTCTCTTTTACACAAGGAAACCCTTGTGCTTTTTCCAGAACTTAAAGGGGTTCTGATCTTCAGAATATTAATGACCTGTAAAAAGGTTTGGATACATACATGTTGACTCAATCTGAGATATTCACAAAGGCCTATCACGATTTTAAGCTTTTAACTTTTGTCCATCCTCATTGAAGGCTCATTACATTACTGATGGTTTTTGCAGTGATAACAGGTTCTAATGTCATGTTTTGAATTGTTGAACAAAAATGCCTGCAACCTGGAACACACATCTAAGCTGAAAAGCTGACCACATGTTTTCAAACAACAAAGTCTAAAATAAAATCACAATAGGGTTCAAAATAAAATACAGTTTAATGTTTCATCATGTAAATTTGAATGGCATAAAGATGTTTATTCTCATAACCTTAAAAAAATAAATAGGATTTGTGTAAATAAAACATAAATAAATGATTCTGATATAATATTTTGCAGACTTTACCATATACTAAACATTTTAAAGGATTTGGTATTAGCTCCAGGTCCCTGTGTTCCACTCACAGGGACCATGTAACTTTCAGCACATCTTGCCAGTTAGCAGGATAAAGTGCAAGGACAGGGGGGTGTCACGTCTCAGATGGCAAACTGGCGCCTTGGTCCCCTCTGATGTAATGAATACCCGGCACCCACAATCCCCTGTTTGGCCTTCCACATCATTCCACACCGATGCTCCATGCACTGGTCCACTCAGGGCCAAGTCCAAACAACCAAAGTCCCTGGAGCTCTCTGGAGCTGCTTTAAGTGGGAAACGTTGGTTGCACTGGGGGAACACTGATGATAGTCATGTGCATCTTTCTGAATGATGTAGTGTGAATCTGAGTGACTGAAATGTTGTGTGCAAAGATCTGCTTAAAACAGCATATTTGCATGAAGCTGCAGATGATTCTTACGGGGATGCAGGATTGTGTGTGTGTGTGTGTGTGTGTGTGTGTGTGTGCGGGTATTACAGTCACATTGTGGGGCTCGCCTTCTTATGGGGACAAAATGCAAATGCACATAATGAAAATCATTACATTTTAAGGGGAAGACTCGGTCCAAGGTTAGGAAAAGGTTATGGTTAAGTTAAGCAAGTAGTGGAACACGACTGTGTGTGTATGTGTGTGTGTGTTTGTGTGTGACTGAGTGAGTGCATGTGTGAACACAACACCTTTGCTTGCACACAAAGCATGTGCAAGGATACGGGGTGCATCTCTTGAGAGCTGACCTTTAACCCCTTTGCTTCCGGTGTCGCAGTGCACTAAACAGGCACCACCTCTACGTTTTAGAACTGACACACACTTAATGTGAAGCTGCATTTTGGATCCCGTTGGAAAAAAGTGACATCTTGAAAAGAATGGACATACACATCTGAAAGAAAAGAAAAGAAAAGAAAAGACATTTTGGAAAAAGTTCACAGGACTGATAAGGAAAAGAGAGAGATGGTGAAAGCAATAGATAGGTGAGGGGACAGAGGAAGAGCAAAGGGAGGACGGAGGGGGCTTAATCTCCTGGGTGGGCTGGAAACCAAAGCACTCTGTGGAAAAGTAATAATAGAGTCTGCTAGATTGATGATCACCTCTGAGATACATGGATCCAACAGAGAGTAACAGAGAGAATCGAGGAGAGTTAGATGAACTAAAATAGCTCATGAAACAGAGCACAGCCCTTTTTCTCTTTGTTGTGCGTCAATAAAACACAGACCCTAATGTAATACCATCAGAACTATCATTTTGTACTTGCATGTGAATGGTAACGTGATGAAGTGTTTACGAAACCTTCTCTACGACTCTCTCAGAGCCTTGGTCACACACAGTGACAAGAGGCAACAGGTGGAGGGGTGGGCGGTTGGGGGTAAGTGAGAAAGACAGAGAGAGAAAAAAAGAGGGTACCCTGGCAGTTATGAAGGGACATGCTACTAATTAGCCGGTTTGGGGTCAAAGGTTAGGCTGGGTGTGTGATGTCACCATGAAGGGACGGCTTCCAGATGTTGCGTGCAGGGCCACCGAGGGGGACACCTGATGCCTCGGGTCATTATCATTTTTCTCTATGTCACACAAACACTTTTGTTAAATGTTTAAAACAACTGAATATGTTGTAAAACCACGGATCTACCTTGTGAATTTCTTATGGGAATGCCCTGTACGAGGACAAATAATTTTGTATCTGTAACAAGTAGTGACTGGTTTAGGTGTCCATAGTTCAAACATAATGAACGTCTGAATGAAATTAAAATTCACTTCACTGTCAGTTTATTTATCTGTGGTGTATGTTTTGATTTATGTATTTATTAGGTCAAAATTGTAATTACCAAAAAGGTGAAATTAAATTCTTGTTTATTTTTACTGTGACAGCACCCCCTACATTACTGTACTCCAGGGGGTGTGAATTTGTTCAGACTGACATTGTCACCACTGAAATTTTTAATTGTTGCGATATCTGTGTGGGTGAGCACTAAACTGCATCATCACTTCAATTCCAACCATGACAGTTATTCAGCTGGGGGCCGATGTTATTAGCCATTGACCAGGCCCATCTGTGATCTGCCCTCTCTCTACATTATAGGAACATCACTCCCACTCCATGTTACAAAACCAAATAATGTACAAAGTTCTGATGTCACAGCACTACTTGTTGCTGTGAGTTTTGACCGACGGGTTATTTGCTGTCCCGACAACTGGAGCCATGAAAGAATGACAGTTAACACTAACTAGACCCACTCCTTTCTATGGTGTAAGATATTATAGAAAGGATATGTAATATTTATAGGGGTAATAACAATATGTAATGTTACACTGCGGCCGGTGTTGAAATGACATGAAAAAAAGGAACTACTACTATCAGTGATACTGGCAACATTGTGGAAGTTATTTAGCCTAGCTTGCTAGCTACATCATTCCAATGGCTCCTCTCAAATTTTAAATCATAAGTAAGACCAGGTGGGCTCTTTCATTGTTCAATGTTCAAAGGGTATACAGGACTATGTGCTCCAGTCAGTGGCGCAGCAGGGAAGCGCCAATCTAGAGGCCTGAAACTCTCTGTTTCCACAAATAGACCTACGTCCAAAAACAGTTGTACTGTCTTTTGAAAAACATGCAGAATAGCTACAGTTTGTTCATAGTTTATATTTCCTTACACAAAAAGTATGATTTAAAATTTTAATTTGACTGTAAAATCTTTTTTAAAAAGTCTCTATATTAGACATAAAA
Source organism: Micropterus salmoides (assembly GCF_014851395.1). NCBI lineage: Eukaryota > Metazoa > Chordata > Actinopteri > Centrarchiformes > Centrarchidae > Micropterus > Micropterus salmoides. The sequence continues at coordinate 6,327 of NW_024043584.1, forward strand.
AGACGGGATTGTGGGAGGAAAAAGCAAAAATAAAAGTGGAAAATGAAAACCAGGAAATTTGTGTCATTGGTGCTTAGAGCCTTCTTCACTGTATTGTTATGCTATCGTTTTCAAGAGCACTCTCTGATTCTCAACATTTAACTTGGTTATTAAGATTAAGGTTCACTTTAACCTCTATCAATTTTTATTTTTTAAGTGGACTGACCACATATTCTCACAGCCAGATTTGACTTTCAAAAAATTGCATTTCTCATCTTCTTTCCTCACCCAATTCTTCCAACCATATGAGTGTTAACTGAAAAGGCAAAGAAACAAAGGGACAATGCATTATGTGAGTGAAAGGGAGCATAATCAGAAGCAAATATTGTTTTATTTATTGACAAAACATTCCACTTGTATTTTTCTGTAAAACTCATATATGAAACAATATTTTATACAAAAACAAAAAATTACAAAAAGGAAAACATCTAGTTGCTTAGTGGCTGTAAAGAACAACACGAGAAAATGTAATCTTAGAGCGAGGCTTAGGGTGAGAAAAACATCATCCATCTATGTCTAAGCACTCCAGTTCCCTGTCCCTTATCACAGCCATACTCCCCCAACACACACACACACACACACACACACACACACACACACACACACACACACACACACACACACACACACACACACAAACACTCCAACAAATTGTTTTTCACCTCAGTTCAAATACCTCTAAAACAAAAAAGAGGATAAAAAATCTAAGTAAAATAACTAAAGGTTGCAGAAAGTGCAAAGACAGCAGGGAGTGGAGAAATTCGGGGCAATAAGAGAGAATTATGAATATGTTTATGGGAGTGGAAATATCATATTATATTTCAAAAAGACTACAATCCTTTGATATTCAGTGACAGGAACATCCGGGGGAGGCAAGCTGTGATTCTCCAGAATAAGACTGATATTCTGTCATAGTGTAGGTTAATGACCTGGAAGTCTTGTCCTTACAATGTGAGGGAGTTGGAGTGTTGGTTTCCGGAATGCGCACACACAGGCGCACTTATCTGGGTAAGTGTGTGCATCTGTGGTAAATGTATTGAGTTTCATAATGTGTGTGACTGATGGATACGAATGTTGTGGAGCATATGTGCAGAAATCATGTGATATCTTGGAGAATGTTCGGAACTGTAAGGTGCCCGCTGCAGGTTTGTGTAAATTTTCCTCTCCTCACCTCACTGACCAATCAGACAAGAGGAACAACAAACTGTTTTAATTAGAACAAACCTGGGATGTTGTCATTGTGCTCAAAGACGTTCTATTAGCTTAAATAAAGGAAGACAGTGGACATTTTCACACCTGTTCACACACTTACAGCTAAATCTGAAAATGAAGTGCATCGACACTTCTGTTTTCAGGTCGTTTTTGTGCAGATCTCCATCCACATTGAAAAACTGCAATGAGATGCTAACAAAATTACTATCCTTCAATCACAAAGACAAATACAAGTTAATGACAGCCTCCCTATTGTTTCATCGTCTATACTGACATTCAGAAAGTGTTTCAAAGGAACAAACTTAAAGAGGGGAGAAACTCCTGCTGTCGTAGAGAGGGACAAGACACAGTATTCATTCTAATGTGGGCACAAACTTTCACACAATCTCTGAAAAAAGTTTCAAAGAAAGCCAAAGTTTGTCTGTTTTTCGGCGGGTTTCCAGATGGTGTTTACCAATCCGACATGCACTCCGTTTAAAACATACTGACTACAGAGGCTACAGAAAGTAATTTTTCTACTTTAGAAAAGCTCCTAATGTAGTAAAATATGCACATTCATATTTAGCTAGCTCAGTCTGTGTAGCTCTTATAGTGTGTTCAGACAGAAGCGCGATTGCGTACAAAGTCAATGAAAAGATGTGAGTAGATGCCAAAATGATGCGACAAAATGGTTCAAATTCTCCCAAAAATGTGCATGTATCCATGGCTTTATTAACAGGTAACAGGAAGAACTGGAGTTTCTGGTGAGTTCTGAGTGCAGTCAGATGCTGAGCTGAACAAACACACAGGCAGACTACCACTGTTGCTAGCTATCTTACAGCCAATGCCTCGGTACACTGGCCATTTGTGGCAAATATACGCAAACAATACGGTGGTCACATTTGCGCAAATGACAAGCAAAAATTTGTTTAGCTCTCTGTCTGAACTCACCTTTAGTGTGCTGCTCCTGTACTTATAGAGCATCTTCTTTAAAGCCAATTATTGTAGTGTAAAGAAGAAAATAAGACATGTCAACAACAGACAGATGGAGGTCAATAACAGAAAAGTAAGAAGGTACAGATTGCATAGAAACCAACAAAGAGATTAGCCGCATTTTGGACTGGGTTTGTGGCTGAAATGGCACTTAACAGGCACTGCTGTATTGATGGTTCGGCTCAGAATACACATACACACACCATTGGCTTGAACTTGAATTGGCTGAGTGCCCAAAGTGGCCTGTCGGAAGTAAGGGCGACGTGATGCAGCTGCAGTTGGAGTATGTTTGTGTGTGAGCATGTGTTCTACTACAGTATGGCACTTTTTTTAACCCCTGCAGCAACCTCTGGCCTAACTTGTGGCCTGCTGATCGGATGTACAGATAAAAACAGGGTGTGTGAACAGAGTGTGTGTGTGTGTGTGTGGCTTCCCTTTGCAGCACTGGGCAGTAGGGCGGTGTAGGACAGTGCTGGGTTTGAAGGGTCTGGTCTCTGTCACTGTGATTGAGGCTACAGTTTATAAACACTGAGATGGAGAGGGACACCGCTCAGTTTTCTATCTCACAGTGGTACCGTTTGGATGAGTGTGTGTGTTTATGTGTGTGTGTGTGGTTTGATCTTCCAACAGACCAGAACCACCAGCACCCTACTAAATCCTTCACAGCAGCCTTGGTCTCCCCCTTTCTTTCTACCCCCAGCCCCTACTGCTGACTCCACTCTGTTGTTGGATGTCTCATCAATTCCGTCTAGTCAAAACAAATAGAGTCAAAACAGTTAAGCAAAAACAAGCTTTTGGGCCAAGACGCAGCCACACACTCAATCCTGTTTAAACACTAATAGATTTCAAAGTGGTACTGAGCTTTAAACCTACAGGCCAGGTTAAACTGTCATGTGTTGTTTTGCTCTTAAGTCTTCTTTATACGGGTTGGTCTTATGAGAGTTCTTCTCTGTCTTCAAGCAGAAGTACAATTCACAAAAAAAGTATGATGGGTTTTTTTGGATCTTTTTAATGCAAGTAGTGGACCCCACAGTTTTTAGAGCATATTTCTCACACTGCAATCAAATATCAGGTTTGTGACTAAAACAAGAAGGCCTCTTTTTTGTGTCACAAAAAGTTTTGATTGTGAATCTGTCCTCTTTGAGTGCAAGCCAGAAAGTTTTGCAAGTCAGTAAGCTTTGCAAGTCAAAAAGTTTTGCGAGTCAAAAATGGTTGAGAGAAGAGTTTCTATTGGGTTTGACCCACCAATCACAGGTTTGGATCGACTGCATGGCCACACCCACAATGCCCTCACTCCCAACTGTAGACTGTGCAAAAAAAGCTCTCAACAAGCACTTAGCTCTAATACAACACTGTCTCCGGCGTTGCCATGTGTACAAGTTAGATGGAGGGAAGTTGAGGTTATGTTACTCCTTTAATTGAAATGCTTTTAAAAGTAGCAAGGCATGATTTTCCATATAAAATGATTCTTTATATTTAAAGGGTTATATTGTGAAAATATGATACTGTGAATTAGATTGAGTCAAACTGAAGGTCTGGTTAAATCACATACACATTTCATTTTGAGATGTTGAAAATCAGGTTCAAATGATTCAACCATGGGGTCCAAAATGAAAACTTGAATTGGAAAGTTAAAAAAAAAAGAGATTTGAATAGTGGCATCGTGCTCAAGATTTGCTGTGTTACAACATTTTAAATTGAGAGCGTTTCAGTGCACCTTACAGAGATTCCACACTACTTTTTGAGATTTACTTAAGCTTGGTAGGAGGAATGCACAGATCACTGAGGTTAAAGAGTTTGAGCAAAGTATATCCAAAGTACAGTTTATTCAAGACAATATCATTTCATATCGCTGGACTGGTCTAATCCCTGACTGATCTCTGTAAATGATGGGAGATATATTATCATTACAAACACCTAATTAGCGGTGTAATGCTGGGCCGTCGCTGATATTATTCACACCTGATTAGTCAGGCTGTTGTTAACATGGAGGGCGGTGATGGAGAGGGATGATAAACAGTGCCGTGCTCTTATTGGCTGGATCAGGTTCTGTGCTTTGATCTTCTTCCTCCTCATTACTTAGGAGGGAGTGACAGGTGTGTGCGTGTGTGTCTGTCTGTTTATGTGTGGAAATTTAAATATGAAAAATATGTTTGGCGGGTAGTCTGTATTATATTTATCATCAACATTTTCACCTTTGTTTTATTTTGAAAAACTCAACATAATTTTTCCCCCTCTTGCAGATGAAATGATCTCACCACATCATATCTCCTCTGTCTCAGCGGTCCAGTTACCTCATTTTTGCACACTCACAAACAGCCCATTGATACAGACACGCACACACACACACACACACACACACACACACACACACACACACACACACACACTGATTATCTATAACTTTCTATGGTAATTACTGTAGCTCATGGTGCATAGGGAGAGTATTATCAGACCCCAGGAAGAGAGATAGGAGCAGTCCCTAAAGACTGAGTAGTGTGTGTTTTTGCATGTATGTATTTCTTTGCATGTATCTCTGTGGAGAGGGGTGTCAGCCTGCTCTTGTCCACGTGAACAAACTCCAGGCTTGAGTAAGATACACCCACGTAACCTGCCGATATCTCTGGATAAACTGTCCAGAACTGCTGATAGCCAGGGATGTGTTGACTGCCCCAAATTCAGGAAAACCTCTGCCTTCTTGGGCGAAGACATTACGCATATCCCCCTCCTCCCTGGCTGCTTCTCTCTAGCCTACAATCTCCCTCCAGGTCCCAAAGGGAACCATCGCCCCCGCCAAGCCCAGGATTGAGGCTCCTTCTGCACTACTCCGCTGATACTCCCCCCTCTAGGAATGGGTCTGATGTACAGGGAGGGAACTTGTACAAACATTGCACATTTGACTTATGTGTACAATCTCTTACACACACCCTCACACACTAACATACAGTACACACACAGAAAGCCAGGCATAGAATATACAACAACAAATCTCCTACACTCTTGTAATATAAACATGAAAAGCCATTGGTTGTATTTATTGCAGAATGGATCGACTGGAGAGAAGAAAAACTAAAAGAAAGGCAAAGGAAGGAATGTGAATTTATGAAATGGAGCGGAAATGCTTGGTTGTTTAGGATTTGTGATTTGGCATATCACTCAACTGTGTGAGTGTGTGTGTGTGTGTGTGTGTGTGTGTGTGTGCGCGCGCGCGCGCGTGTGTGTGTGTGTGCGTGTGTGCATGTGTGGAAGATTAAGGTAGCTGACCTTAGCAGCACCTTCTCACATCGCATTTCAGCTTAATCTGTGTTTGCGCGAGTGTGTGTATCAGTTCTCCCATGAGAGCAGATATAATGCTACCGGAGGCTAACAGGAGATGACTAAGAGGTGAGATTTGAGTTGTGATAAAAGTACCCCTGACACACACCCACACACACCCACACACACACACACACACACACACACACACACACACACACACAAAAAATAATAATCTAACATCAAATCTCAAGAGACCCTTAAGATCCTCTGAACCCCAAGTCCCTGGCAGGAAGCAGACAAGTGTGTGAATGTGTGTATTAGCTCATTAGTGTGTGCATGTATTTGTTTGTGAGCGTAACCCAAGCTCTGGTGCAGTTAACAGACAGGTCGACTTAGTAGCAGAGGACAGACACAACAGCACCTTACCTTTACGGCGTAATCACAAACAGATGTCCGCTAACCTCTCTGCTAAATGTTAGCCGTAGCATTCTGTTATTGGATTATCGTGTTAAATAGTGAGTGCAAAGAGCATGTTCTTGCATATTTCTATGATGACACCACACTGCTGGCAGTCATGAGACAACGCAGCACACAAATATTCTGTACTAAATTGTTGCCAGATTAACTGATGTTTTAAACTCTTAACTAAGTATTCATATTGAAGAGTTTCGTTTTAAAGACTGCACATCCATTCAGATGTGTTCATGTGTTCTTTCTGAGTGTTGGTGGATGAGTGTCTAAACAGACTACAGGACAGACTTTCAATTCCCTGTGTTAGCAGTGGGAATTGGGCATTCCCCACCAAGGGCAGTAACAATTTGCAACCGTGTTCAACACAATCACTCAGAGAGATATCCATCTATATCCATTATAAAAGAGGCAGGGGTATCTTAACTACCAACCAAAGCAGAATGCAAGCCATGTTGCAGACTTATTGTATTTTGTATAGATTTTGTGTCTATTAGTAATTCTAAGCTGGAGTGATGCATGCTCTCTGTTCTACTTGTGCATGCAAAACAATAACTTGAACATTAGATTTAGGCAAAGAAAATAAAACCACTTTCATGAAAGTAAATTAGAATGTAACTGAAATGTGGCCACTTGTTTCAATATTTAGGAAATCCACTGAATATCTGGTATCAAAACAAGACTGGTGATTTGTGATAAAACGTCTGAGAAACATTGATCACATATTGAAGTAGAAGTCGATGAATTAGGTTATGGGAATGTAATTTATAACCTTCTATCACATAACGGCACTAAATGTTGTCACGATCGTGGTGTGGAGGCAGGTTGGAGGACCCAAACGCAGGACACAGAGTGGAGCAGGTATAGTTCAACAAGGGGTTTTAATAAACAAACAAAAGCGAGTACACTTACAGGTGAGTGGCTGAATAACAGAAATCCAAAATCCAAAATCCAAAAGTACAGGGAGACGAGACGAGACGAGACGAGACAAGCAAGGCTGGTTACAGGCAGAGAGTACACACACGACAGACTGGGGGGTAACATGAACAATGACCGGACAAGGACAAGACAGAAACACCAGGTATATATACACAGGGACTAACGAGCAGGGCGGGAGCAACACAGGTGACAGACATGAGACTAACGAGGCAGAGAGAGAGAGCAGAGGAAAACAGAGAGACTAGACATGACAAGCAGACTATATAACAGATACTGGACACTAGACAGGACAGAACCCAAAACTCAACATACCAAGGCAGATACCAAACTCAAAAGTAAACACAAAGGATGGCCAACCGGCAGAGCGTGACAGTACCCCCCCCCCGACGAGCGTCTCCAGACGGTCAACAAAACCCAAAACAGCACAAAATCAAGGCACAAGCCGGCCCAGGGTGGGCGGAGGGAGGACAGGAGGAGGGCAAGTCGAGCCAGGGTGGGCGGAGGGAGGACAGGAGGAGGGCCAGACCAGGAACTCTCAGGAGGGTGGCCAGAGGGCAAGGCAAGGGAGCGACAGAGTTCGGGAGGTCGCACAAGCAGGCCAAGGGGACAAAACAGTCCGGGGGAACCACCCAACAGGCAGATCATGCCCAGGAAACAGGGCAGGTAAGGCACTTGGCCTAACATGCAGGGCAGGGCAGAGAGACAGAACAGTTCAGGAGGCTGTCCCGGAGGGCGACTCAGGAGGCCGTGCAGACCAAAGGGATCACGGAGTTCAGGAGGCCGTCCCGGGGGATGACCCGAAAGGCCGAGCAAATCAGGGGGAAAACACAGTTCAGGAGGCCGTCCTGGAGGACGACCCGACAGGCCGAGCAAATCAGGTGGAAAACACTGTTCAGGAGGCCGTCCTGGAGGGCAACCCAGGAGGCCGTGCAGACCAAAGAGATCACGGAGTTCAGGAGGTCGTCCCGGGGGATGACCCGACAGGCCGGGCAAATCAGGGGGTAAACACAGTTCAGGAGGCCGTCCCGGGTGGCCAGAGGTGAAAAAAAGTTCAGGAGGCAGACCCGGAGGTCGACCGAGTAGACCAGGAGGGCAAAACAGTTCAGGTGGGCGTCCCGTGGGACGACCCATGAGGCAGGGCAGAACAAGGGGGCCACAGAGTTCAAGGGGTTGGCAGGACGGCCAACAGTGAGGCAGCAAACCCACTGGGGGCCGAGCAGGAGGCCGATGGCAAGACCTCTTCGGAGGTCGGCACCCAAAACTTGGGTGCTCTAGAGGCACAGCTGGGCTGAGGACCGCCGGCGAGACAGCTGGGCTGAGGACCGCCGGCGAGACAGCTGGGCTGAGGACCGCCGGCGAGACAGCTGGGCTGAGGACCGCCGGCGAGACAGCTGGGCTGAGGACCGCCGGCGAGACAGCTGGGCTGAGGACCGCCGGCGAGAGAGCTGGGCTGGGAACCATGGACCGGACACGAGGAGCTGGAGTCGGGCTGACCACCGACTGGACAGCTGGGCTGGAGACCATGGACCGGACACGAGGAGCTGGAGTCGGGCTGACCACCGACTGGACAGCTGGGCTGGAGACCATGGACCGGACACGAGGAGCTGGAGTCGGCCTGACCACCGACTGGACAGCTGGGCTGGGAACCATGGACCGGACACGAGGAGCTGGAGTCGGCCTGACCACCGACTGGACAGCTGGGCTGGGGACCATGGACCGGACACGAGGAGCAGGGGTCGGCCTGACCACCAGCGGGGCTGAAGCCGGTCCATCCGCCGACAGGACACGAGGAGCAGGGGTCGGCCGGACCACCGGCGGGGCTGAAGCCGGTCCGTCCACCGATGGAGCATGAGGAACAGGAGTCGGCTGGGCCACCAACGAAGCTGGTGTTGGTCGGACCACCGACGAGGGAACAGGAGTCAGCTGGGTCACCGGCGAAGCAGGTGCCGGTGGGACCACCGACGGAGCACGAGGAATGGGAGTCGGCTGGGCCACCAACGAAGCTGGTGTTGGTCGGACCACCGACGGGAGAACAGGAGTCGGCTGGGCCACCAACGGAGCTGGTGTTGGTCGGACCACCGACGAGGGAACAGGAGTCGGCTGGGCCACCAACGAAGCAGGTGCCGGTCGGACCACCGACGGAGCACGAGGAATGGGAGTCGGCTGGGCCACCAACGGAGCTGGTGTTGGTCGGACCACCGACGAGGGAACAGGAGTCAGCTGGGCCACCGGCGAAGCAGGTGCCGGTCGGACCACCGACGGGGCACGGGGAGCGGGAACCGGTCTGGCCACCGACGGAGACCTTGGAACTGGTGTCAGTCGGACCTTCGATGAGGGACCAGTAACAGGTGTCGGTAGGACAACCGAGTGAGACCTGGGAGCAGGAGTAGGCCAGGGATCAGGCAGGCGGCTAGCAGCGCTAGCAGGCTGGGGATCAGGCAGGTCTGATGTGGAGCTAGCAGCGCTAGCGGGCCGGGAATCAGGCAGGCGGCTAGCCGTTTTAGCAAGCCAGGGTACAGGTTTGTTGCCGACGGGTCGCTGATGGTGGCCTCGTCGCCTCCGATGACCACCACGGGAACCCGAAAAGATGGCTAGGCGACTCCCTTCAAAAGACGACTCCAGGGAAAGCCTAGCCTCCAGGCTATCAGGCCATAGCCTAGCTGCCCGTGCTGCCTCTGACTCCCTGGCCTTCATGGTCAGGTAGGCCAGGAGAGTCATAGTCCCTGAGTCCTTGGTAGGTAGGGCAGGCAGGCGGACCGACAGGCTAGGCGGAGGACTAGCGGCGCTAACCGAGCAGGATACAGGCAGGACAGGCGGAGGGCTAGCGGCGCTAGCCAAGCAGGATACAGGCAGGACAGGCGGAGGGCTAGCGGCGCCAGCCGAACAGATAACAGGCAGGACAGGCGGAGGGCTAGCAGCGCCAGCCGAACAGATAACAGGCAGGACAGGCGGAGGGCTAGCAGCGCCAGCCGAAGAGACAACAGGCAGGACAGGCGGAGGGCTAGCAGCGCCAGCCGAAGAGACAACAGGCAGGACAGGCGGAGGGCTAGCAGCGCCAGCCGAAGAGACAACAGGCAGGACAGGCGGAGGGCTAGCAGCGCCAGCCGAAGAGACAACAGGCAGGACAGGCGGAGGGCTAGCAGCGCCAGCCGAAGAGACAACAGGCAGGACAGGCGGAGGGCTAGCAGCGCTAGCCAAACAGGTAACAGGCAGGACAGGCGGAGGGCTAGCGGCGCTAGCCGAGCAGGATACAGGCAGGACAGGCGGAGGGCTAGCGGCACTAGCCGAGCAGGATACAGGCAGGACAGGCGGAGGGCTAGCGGCACTAGCCGGGCAGGACAGAAGGATGCTTCCAAACCTGCAACTAGCTGGCCGAGAACAAGTCCTTTGAGGGCTAGCCGGCCGGGGAGATGACGGCCGGACGCTAGCTGGCAGCCTGTTAGCTTGCTCATGGCTAACAGGTAGAGGAACTGGTGTTGACTTTGCTTGGGAATCGGCTGAGGTGTGGAGGAAGTCCAACACCCACTTAGGAAAGGAGTTGGCCGCTCCTGGATTTGCAGCCAACTTTGTTCGGGTGAGGGACACGATAGCCTCCTTGTGGCTAACATGACTAGCCCCATACCACATGTTCCTCAGCACCATAAGCTCCCGGCACAGATCAAGAAGTTCCTCGGACATGGTGTCCGCTGGGCTCTTAATTGGTCCGGTCATTCTGTCACGATCGTGGTGTGGAGGCAGGTTGGAGGACCCAAACGCAGGACACAGAGTGGAGCAGGTATAGTTCAACAAGGGGTTTTAATAAACAAACAAAAGCGAGTACACTTACAGGTGAGTGGCTGAATAACAGAAATCCAAAATCCAAAATCCAAAAGTACAGGGAGACGAGACGAGACGAGACGAGACAAGCAAGGCTGGTTACAGGCAGAGAGTACACACACGACAGACTGGGGGGTAACATGAACAATGACCGGACAAGGACAAGACAGAAACACCAGGTATATACACAGGGACTAACGAGCAGGGCGGGAGCAACACAGGTGACAGACATGAGACTAACGAGGCAGAGAGAGAGAGCAGAGGAAAACAGAGAGACTAGACATGACAAGCAGACTATATAACAGATACTGGACACTAGACAGGACAGAACCCAAAACTCAACATACCAAGGCAGATACCAAACTCAAAAGTAAACACAAAGGATGGCCAACCGGCAGAGCGTGACAAATGTCAAATATTTACGATGCACACACTAACTTGTACTTAGTAGTATTAATTCAAAACTTTATTGTTCTTCTCTGCCTAAAAGAGCTTCTGGGCTGCATCAAATAGGAGCATCAGTGTTTATATTTGTAGTGATTTATTTCAGGACATTACTGTTATGGAATTAAGGTCAAAATCCTAGGTGATATATTGTATATTCAGTTTGAACTTATGAAGCTCCTTTAAAAGATGTGTGGACATTTTGCTCATCTGAAAATGTTAGCATGGCTTGACATTTGACTTGTACAGTGTTCAGATTGAACTGCACATCAACACACTCATTTCTGTGGAGGTGTACTATCACTGGAAGATCTGCAAGATGTTGGTCAGGAAATCCAACATTAGGATTTATGTTTTTTCCACTTTCGTTTATTAGTGTATATTGCTCTCTTTCTCTCCTATTGCCTTTCTTCTTGTTTTTTGAGAAGGTTGTTGAGTTGTTTATGGTCAACAATAATAATAATCAACTATAGTTACGTAGTCTTGATGACCACACACATACTACACACAGAAACCTGGTACCGATCTTAAATTCTACTCTCCCTGCTCTGCACCTTGGATGTTTTGCGGTTTAGCATGCATGTCATATTCCAAAGGAGAGCTGTTGCTTGTGAAACACACGCACGCCTGTGTGTATGCATCTCTTTTGTTGTTGCTCATCCTCTCACTCGCTTGGACACAGACACAGTTACGCAAAAGAGCTGCTGTCCAGCTGTTTGATAAACATTTAGTTTTGACTTATTTATCTGACAGCGGCAATCTGCATCTTAAGAGGTGAGAAGTGTGTGTGCGTGTTTGTGTGCGCTTGTGTTATTCTTACAGTATCACAGTCATCATCATAAATATCACCGTCAACGTCTTTAACTGTTGCATGTCGGTCAGTTTTGCCTGCTTTAAAGCTCAACTTCTCTCAGGGTCTATCTTTGCCATCGTGATGTGACACATTTGATTATTGATTCAATGTATTTCTTCTTCTAATATTAGCTAAATGCTCAAAACCTCTTAAGGAAAAAAGTGTAACAAATTTATTAAAAACCTTTTAAAATCTGTTAATTTCAATGTCAGGGTCAGGGTTTCATCAGTATTTATAACACAGACATTTTACAAATCAGTGGTAAATGATTTAAATGGTAAATCATAACCATCTTTTTTAAAGAGATCGCTTTCGTGTAGTATCAATTTGCTGACCTTTGACATATACGCACCGCTGACCATTTGCAAACTGACTTTAGAGGGAAATAAAGAGAACCAGAAAGTCCAAAATGGAAGGAGCTATCGTGTGAACTGTCAGAAATTTTGCAAGGAAACTCAAATGAACTACTCTGTGCTATTTTGTGGTATAAGGCACAAAAACTGCCCTTAAAATGTTTGTTTTTATTTTTTATTGCATTGGAGATACAGTGTAGCCAGTGTATTCATGTTAGGGCAAAAATAAAGATATAACTGGAGGCATCTGGGCTTTTCCAAGACTTATGATATCATAGTCTGTTTTTCTTACTTTTTTACCGCACCGTTTCTTCTCAGTTTGGGAAAAAACACAGAACAGATCCATCAGCGAAATGGTGGTCCTTATCTATCTCTTTCCCCCAGATGCTAATTAAAGATAATAAACTTTGCAGATCATTTCTCTGCTGCTCCAAACTCACCGTCACCTCTGCTCCTCTAGCAGCGATGCGCACACAGCCAGATGGGGTGAGAGCGTGCAGACATACACACAGACACACACAGACACACACACACACACACACACACACACACACACACACAAACACTTACCTAAATACATGGTTGTGGGCTTTCCCTGAGGCAGCAGGTGAGTGTAAACTAAAATGCTGTAGATAGTCACGTAGGCAACATTGAAATGCACATTTAAATAAGCATTGAATGATAAAATTAGTGTCATGGTCTTTTAAATACACAAAACGCTACATCTTTCAAACACATGCCTGCATACACATGCATAAACCCAGATCCACACACACACACACACACACACACACACAGATTAATTTCTCTGTAAGTCTAAGTTTAAACCCCTCGTTTATCTTTACTCCATGCCTTAAACACAGGTGTTTGGAGAGCTTACAGATGAGAGTCTGATGCCAGATATCATGATTTCATGTAACTATGTTCAAGTCCTTTCTTTGTCTCTCCCGCACACAATTGCTTCCCACAGAAAATCCCCCTTTCACTTCACTTATCACTAATACACAGACTCTCTCAAGCGTTCCTTTTTTTCCCCACTCACCAGCTCAGTAGATACACAGATATTTATTTAGGTCAGAGACACAGAGTCTCACAAGCAGACTGGCCTTAAGATTTTTATTGAGCAAGAAGATAAAAAGGCGAGTTCTGCTCTGTGTCCATTACGGCTAAAATAGCCAGAAGAGCGTCTGATGAAATGGAATAAACTGTTGTGGTTATCTTCCCTGGCTGCTGCAGAAGGAGGAGAGCCAGAGACAATGAGAGAGAGACCACATACATATTGCTCACAAAACTGCACACAGACACAAAACCATTCACACACACACTCATGCAAATCTACCCCTCCTTGGTATTGCCCAGGTCTGTATTTATCCCTAACCATAACAGAGCAGGCAGATAATGGCTGATGTGACTGTCGTAAAAATAACCTGGCACACATCTGTTTGGATTAACCTCGTCTCCTTACCCTTTCTCCCTCCTTCTCTCTATCCCTCCATCATGTTTTATTGCTCTCTTTGTTTCCTACCATTAATGTGCTATCTGTCTATCTATCTATCTATCTATCTATCTATCTATCTATCTATCTATCTATCTATCTATCTATCTATCTATCTATCTATCTATCTGTCTATCTATCTATCTATCTATCTATCTGTCTATCTATCTATCTTGCTTAATATCCTAAAAGTAAAAGTGGACTTTAAGCACACCACAATGTCCATGAACAACACATTATTTTCTTGCTCTATTACTAATAAGTTGCATATTTATTTGGAACAGCATGAATTGTCTTATCAACAGAAAAAGCAACAGGGGTTGCTTATTTTCCCTCCAAACTTGCCTCTTTGTTTGCATAAGACATTAAATGCTTGTCCAAATATGTTAAAAACTGAATCTGAGGGGGAAAACAAGACAGTCAGAGAACAAAGAAACAGCATATATCATCACAAGCACTTCCCTTGTGGGGGGAACCTTCTTCACCCACACACTGAGAATAAAATGTTAACAAGTCATTTAATCTAGTATTGAGTAATAATAAGGTCACCTCTTTCAAATGGAGTTGGAAACCCCTGAAACCTGTGTTTGTCCTCGCTGTCGATCACTAAATCATTTTGACCATAATCTGTCCTCTAAACCCCAAGTGTCTTTTTTATCTGTAGCATCAGAAACCTTTCTTTCACTCTCATTTGGTTTTTCCGCCATAGGCTCTGCCAAACTGCTATTTCCTGTGGCCTACTCCATCGCTTCGGTTGTTCCCCCTTCAGCTCTGGCAAACCAATCATTGACGGCTGGTTGACGTAAAGAACTATTGGTGCTCCAGCATGGAAATATTGCCACAGGCTAACATATACATACTTATTTATGTATACTGCGAAATACAGAGAGATTTACCTGGTGGTGAACCAGCATTGTGTCAACAAGTTTGGTGAGGTCTTGAATGTAACGGACGTTCATATGTAAAAGTCCCGCACTCAAGTTATTTTACAAACCAAAAGACAGCATTCACATCACTGAAATATAAAACCAGCATTCAATTACATGAGTTATATTCGGTTGACTGAATTACATGGCAATAGGCAACAGGCATAAATGTCAATAAAACGGAAAGAGAAGTGAGGTAGATGTCAATCAAGTAGAGTCCGCACATTCCTGAGAGGAGGTCTAATCCGGCCCATTAGCTACTTCACGCTTACCGCTTCACCTCCACTCTTCTCCTGCTCACTCGCCTTGTCACGATGACTCTGGCCCTCTGCTTCGCTGTCACCTGCCTCCTCCTCTACCTGGCGGTGGCCGTGGCGCTCCTTTACTCCTTTAAGTGCCTGTGCCTGCACTACATCAGGTACTACAACTGATGTTGAAGTTACTGCAGCCCCAGTAGCAAACATATCAGTTATTTTTGCGCATTTGCCGGCATCCATCTGAATTTTTTTGGCCCTCAATGCAAGAAGCAGAGGGCAGAGGGGGAGGGGATGGGAGCCAGTAAGAGATGTTATTGGGCCAGTCCAGTTTCAGTATAGAAAATAACCCTGTGGACCGCTGCCCATGCTCTATGGGCCGATCGTTAATAATTTACGTTATACTGGCCCCAAAGGTTCGTCGGCCAGATTACGTCCACCAGCATGAAGGCTATTTCAGCAAAGAACCCCTCCCCCCCACACCCAAGAAGAAAGAAGCTCTGAGAAACTTGCTCTTTGTGACCTTATCCAGCACCAAACAGCAGATAGTTGAAGTGACTGGTTGATTATCTAGCAAACAAGACCCAGATAATTTTGTCAGGAGTTGGTGACAAAGAACAATGAATATTGGATTAAAATTCATCAGGTACTCAGAAAATGACTGAATTTGAATTTAAATGAATTTAATGGTGCTCAATGTCTGTACAATACGCAATGGCAATTAGCACAATATCGTAACAAATCTATGAGGTGGGATATGATATGTACCTGTCAGCTTATTTTGATGTTTTATGCACCCCCTAGTGGCCAAAATTGGATTAATGCAGCTTTAAGTTTCATAGTCATAGCTGGAAAAATTGTTTTAGGAGAAATCCAACACCAGGATCATTCCCAAAATCAAATTAATTGTTAACTTTTAGTGGCCAAAAAAACTTATTTCAAGGGCCAATGCTTGAGTTGCTGCCTTGTTTAGATGAACATTTATGCATTTAAAACCTTTGTGTTACCCAGGATGCCTCTTTCTTATCATGTCATCTGAGTCATGTTCAATAAAACCGGAAACAATTCTGTTGAAAACCAACAACAAGACAGTTGATAACTTCTCTCTGAACTCTCTGAACTCCAAAGGAGGACATTGTGGGCCTGTAAAATGCTGATCCTCGTGTCTGATGAGAATGGGAGGCCAATATTTTATATCTCCGTGGAGGACAGGGATACAATATATCTGACACAGCTTTATTGGCTTACTCTTTAATGACTTCCTGCACAGATTGAGGCTGAAGGAGACAGAGGGAGTCTAACTTGCTGAGAATCAACATCTTTCTTTTTTTTAACTCTTTCTTTCAGTTTTTGGACTTTCTTTGAACTGTTTATTCTCTTTACCTCATTACCCATGTCTCTACTCCTCACACCAATGGCTGATTCCACGTTTGCTTCTCTCTGTCTTCCACTTTTATTGTCATTTGGAGAGACTGTAAAGTAAATGCCTCCTCAACATGGTAAGCATATGACCTTGTCCATGTATTCCTTAATGTACCTCTCTCTCTTTCTCTCTCTGGATGGCTAAGATGGGGTTACTAATGAGCAAATGTTCTGATGATGAAGCCTTTTTCCAAGAATCTTTTCTCCCAAACGCCCGTGGCCTTTGGATGACTCCCCAAGGAGACCATTAATTTAGATATCAGCGTGTGTGTGTGTGTGTGTGTGTGTGTGTGAGAGAGAGAGAGTGTGTGTAGTATATGTGCGTGGGCATGGGAGATTTGTGTTGCTTTGTTTTATCACACACAGACACACGTACGAGCAAAGGCATATCAATTAGAAAGTGTGTGCATGTCTGCAAACATGCAACAACACTGCACACCGTACAAACCATACTCCTAAACTCTTAGCCGCTAAAACACAACACCCCCTTATCACATATCCCTCCTTCCTGTCATCATTCTACACCTTCACCCCAACTCGCTCCCCAAACGTCACCCCAAAACATCCTTCTATGTCAACACCTCCCACCCCCCATTCCACCTAATTTCAGACCATTATAAGCACAACATTTAGGAGACTCTATACACACACACAGAAAATGGAAAAAAGAGCCAAAATCTTGACTACAGTTCTACATACATTTGACATAAATAGAATACAATAAGACACACAGTGACAGTGATGTACTGTATTTTATGCCTCATTGCAAACACACCAATTTTATCTCAAAGGGCAACCAGGTGTGTAATTGAAGGGAGCTCTGACAAGCCCACCCCCGACTCCTGTGCTGACCGCCTAACCTAGCGATTGTTAGGTTCCGTCCTCCATGCTCTTACAGCAGTTTGTTTTCGGAGCGCCCTGTTTTCTTCTGAGAGAGGAAGAATCCACTCCACAACGCTTACAGCAGCTCCTTCTCTATCCAAACACTGGCTGTCTGTCTGTCTGAGGTGCTGAAAAATGGCCAGCGGGCCCCCGTTCTGTAGCAGACGTGCATTGTTTGTTCATGTCTGTCAGTGAGGAGCCACGAAAAGAGCATTTTTTTAGCTTTTCATAGTTGAGATCATCATAGTGTTTCCATATTTAAATTGAGGGTTTCTTATCTACTGCGCCATCGCCACCCCAATCAATTAAAGAAGTTACAAACCACCATACTGCCATTTAGAAGTAAAAGTATCTATGAGGGACTTTCATCCTGACCCAGTTTCCTCAGCATTATTTTGCTTCTCTTTTTTGAGCAGGTGCTTTCTGTGCAGACTGGAGTTGCACCACATAATGCTCATGGCAGTGTCATCATTTCCAAAACTAGTCTAAACATGGCTTAGCAGGGAATTCCATAACATTTGTGCAGGTGTGTTAATATTAGGCCAGTAAATCTGGCACGATGAGTGTTGGAGTGATTGTCTCTCTGTCTGAGCTCGGCCTCCCCTCTGGAGCTGTAATGAGTGGGTGAGAAGATTTCATTTTGTTGTAGAAACTCCTTTTGTTTGGTTGAATGTCAGTGGGTTTTTTTGGCCTATTTGTAAATGTTAGACTTTTCAATATTTATAACGAGTGAATAGACAGGGAGTGTGGTGTCTGCTGGCACATAGGGGTTATTTAATTGCAAATGAAATCCTGGGCAAATCAAGGTATTCTCATCATCATGTATCATAACACCACATGCATTACATCATATTTACAGAAGGGTGCTGGCTATTGTTAGTTTTCCATGAAATAACTTATTCTTAAAACTATATGAGGCAATTTAGTTAAATATTGTGAATTTAGAACTTAAGTAAAGTGACTCTTCATTACATTTGTGTTTTGATGAGCAAAACTTATCCCCTGCAATCCACACCAACATCACTTGATGCATCCAGGAATTTACGATGACGCATGCATAAACAAATCTGCCTACATGTAGTTCTTCACATGAAACTCCATACATGTGGGTGAGCATGTATGCACATGAGACTGGTGTGTTGGTAGTGCCCCTGATGCCTAGTTGACTAGTCCCAGTAAAAATGGGGCTGATATAAACAGGCTTGGTCGTTCCCACGTTTCTGTTTACACTGTGAGACCCCGGAGCAGCACTACCAGAGCACTGGATTCCCTCTGCACGTCAAACTCACACACCATCCATCTCTGTCTCATACAGGAACACTTACTCATAAATATACACATACGATACATGGGCATGCAGATACAGTGTGTGTGCATCAATGCAGAAATGCACATTAAAGGCATGTACAAATCCAAATGTGACAAATACACATTCTAAAGAGGTTTTTGTCTCTTATTATTTCTCTTACCCAGGCTGTCTTATCTTCTTCCCTTTGCTTTTATTTTTAGCCTTTTCCTTCTGCTATAATTTACATAATTTCTTGCCTTGTTGCTGGATACCACCTGACTTCGTCATGTCGCTATCCTTTTCAGTCCCTATACAGAAAAAACTCCAACTGGTTAAGCTGTAGCAATCGGACACAGAGTTCCCACAAAGCCATCAACACAGTACTGAACTCAGTTTTACAACGCAAGGACTCTCAAAAGCTTTAACTTTGCTCTCTAAAGTCCTTTTGAAACAGGCCTGTGATGTGCGCCCAACATAAACAGAACACTGGGGTCCTGACAAACACACCCAGTTTACAGGCAACAGTGAGGTCACCCCAGCAGAACATCTCTGCAAAGACGTATCTGCTGATACGGATGACTCAAGTTTTTAAAAGAAATGGCATCTTCACCTTTTCTTTGGGTGTAAAATTGCGTGACCTTGTCAGCTGTTTGTGATAAGAATACCAAACTGTACAGGTCATCCAGACATTCAGAAGGAAACACACCTCTTGGGGCCTGGGAATGTATGCACCCTTGTTAGGTTGCTTATATATTGCTCCACCCAATAGCAAACATTTTACTTCAT
>NW_024043585.1:0-18416 GCF_014851395.1 Micropterus salmoides
TAATTATTAGGTTTTTGCAGAGTAAGCTAGCACACTACCTTGGCACGACAGCGGCAATATCTGCAGCATTAAGCCCGAAAAACATCCTACCCTGCTCATGGTGGAGACACCCTGCCCTTTAGTCAGCACACTTACCAGACCCGAGGAGAGCGAAGAGCAGCCAGGGCTTCATAGCTCGGTCCCGCACAGCTGCCAAAAAGCCGCCGCATTCTCTCGTCCACAGCTGGGAAACGACCTTAACGGTGTCCGCGGAGCTTTCTGTCGTAAGGTGGCGTCAGATGTTCAGTGAGGTGTGTGGTGTTGTGGAGGGGAGTATACGGCACAATGAAGGAGCTGACTCTGCTTTAGTCCATCTGCACTGCGCTAAACAGCCTGCTGACACAGGCAGTGGAAACACTGCAGACCCCGACAATTCAGGACGGAAGCGCATTGATTCACCAAAGATAACAATTTAGACACAATATGAGAAACTTGGTTTATGAGAAAAGAAAATATGTCATATTAGGAGATCCAGGATCTGTAATAATGAGAAAAGTCATAGCTGACCACACTGAAAATTGGACAATGATTTGCTACTCGATTTAATCTGCTTTTATTTCGTCTGCGTGGTGAGACACTGGGAAATATAGACGTAATGTGGACTGCAGTAATAGCCTTAGTAGCTACGTCAGCATTGCGGGAAAATCGTGTCACAACAGATTTCAAAAAAAGTGCTGGTGAACAACGTAATATTCAATGGTGTGGCAGAATAAAAGATGAAGTGAAATTAAAGCTGCAAGCAGCGTTGGGCGGGCCCTGCACTTGTAGCGCGTCGGGCGTGAACGGCCGAGTTGCATATTCTGGAGCTCTGCTGGTGCTCATCCAAAAATGTCAGAAAAATTCAAAATGCCTACATTCCTGTTGACTTAGGGTATGGGTTCTGAGGCTTTTTTGTGCGTGTTGATATGATACATGTCCCTAGAAACTTTCGTACATGTAGGTTGAACGTGAACGAGGGGATAATCTTTTCCAATTTCTAGGTGGCGCTAGTGAGTCATTTTGCCACGCCCATGCGCAAAACCCATAAAATACAACATTTTTCACCAGTTCTGACGTTTGCAAAGTTGGTGAGTTTTCGAGTATGTTTAGGCCCCGACAATGGGGCTTATTGCAGGAAAAAAAAGAAATTTAATCTTAGCAAATTCAGTAGGGACCTCACCACGGTCGTGCTCGGGCCTAATTATAAATCTTAGCAAATTCAATAGGGACCTCACAGGGTCGTGCTCGGGCCCTAATTAAAGCTGCAAGTAGCGTTGGGCGGGCCCTCGCACTTGTAGCGTGTCCGGGGTGAGCCGGCGAGTTGCATACTCTCGAGCTGCCAGTGCGGCTGTGAATTTGCACGCGTTCTGACGCCGCATGAAGGGTGTATATGTCACTTCCTGTGTCCCTATGTGGAGCTACATAGCACTTGCCGCTATGAATATAAATCGGTATTGGTGTATAGATGTCTGTGGGGTGGGGGGATCAAGCACGTAAAGTTTGGTCCAGATGTGAGCATGTACACTGAAGTTACAACAACTTCCTTGTCATGGCGAAGACTTGATCTTTGACGCCACGCCACGGACATGCCCATTGACGAAAACTCGCAAATAGCACAACTTTTCATCTTCAATGCCTTTAGAAGGCACAGCGGAAATTGAGGTTGGTCGGACTAAATCCCTAGGAGGAGTTCGTTAAAATACAAAGTGTGTAAATCATCCAAAATTTGATGTAAAATTCAAAATGGCCGACTTCCTGTTGGTTTTAGGGCATCGCTCCAAGAGGACTTTTTGTGTCTGGACAAGATACACGTACCACAGAAAAATTGATGCACGTAGGTGAAACGTGCGGCGGGGGCTGCTTCGTTAAAAGTCACTTCCTGTTGCCAGCAGGTGGCGCTATGACTGTGGGTGAATGTGAGCATGTACATGTGTTCAGGGCGGGACTCTCATCCTACATGTACAGTTTGGTCCAGATGTGAGCATATACACTGAAGTTACGACAACTTCCTGTGTCATGGCGAAGACTTGATCTTGACGCCACGCCACGGACACACCCATTGACGAAAACTCGCAAATAGCACAACTTTTCATCTTCAATGCCTTTAGAAGGCACAGCACAAATTTGAGGTCGGTCGGACTAAATCCCTAGGAGGAGTTCGTTAAAGTACGAAGTGTGTAAATCATCCAAAATTTGACGTAAAATTCAAAATGGCCGACTTCCTGTTGGGTTTAGGCTATGGCTCCAAGAGACTTTTTTGTGCGTCTGGACAAGATACACATACCACAGAAAATTTGTGCACGTAGGTGAAACGTGCGGCGGGGGCTGCTTCGTTAAATGTCACTTTCTGTTGCCAGCAGGTGGCGCTATGACTGTGGGTGAATGTCGGCATGTACATGTGTTCAGGGCGGGACTCTCATCCTATGTACAGTTTGGTCCAGATGTGAGCATGTACACTGAAGTTACAACAACTTCCTGTTTCATAGCGAATCATCGACGCCACAGACACGCCCATTGACGAAAACTCGCAAATAGCACAACTTTTCATCGTCAATGCCTTTAGAAGGCACAGCAGAAATTTGACGTCGATCCGACTAAATCCCTAGGAGGAGTTCGTTAAAGTACGAAGTGTGTAAATCATCCAAAAATTTAAAATTTGACTAACTATTGACTTTAGGCTATGGGTTCTTGAGGCTTTTTTTTGCGTCTTGATACGATACATGTCCCCAGAAAATTTCGTACATGTAGGTTGAACGTGAACGAGGGGCTAATCATTTCCAATTTTCTAGGTGGCGCTAGCGAGTCATTTTGCCACGCCCATGTGCGAAACTTGTAGAATACGAAATTTTTCACCGGTTCTGACATGTTTGCAAATTTTGGTGAGTTTTCGAGTATGTTTAGGCCATGTCATTTGGGCCTACTTTGCAGAAAAAAAAAAAAAAAAATAAATTAAAGCTGCAAGCAGCGTTGGGCGGGCCCTCGCACTTATAAGCGCGTCCGCGTGTGAGCCGGCCGAGTTGCATATTCTGGAGCTCTGCCGGTGCGGCTGTGAATTTGCTACGCGGTTATGACGCCGCATGAAGGTGTTATATGTCACTTCCTGTGTCCCCTATGTGGAGCTACATAGCACTTGCCGCTATGAATATAAATCGGTGTTGGCGTGTAGATGTCTGGGGTGGGAGAGTTATCAAGCACGTAAAGTTTGTTTCAGATGTGAGCATGTACACTGAACAATAATGTACCCAAACAATAAAATAAATTCCTTTTATATTTCCCTGCCTTGTTGTTTATGTGTACATACAGAGGAAGAATGTGAGAACAGCACACATTTCATCGTTACTGTGTGCTGTACCGCAGTTCTGTGTCCATGCATGCAGCAAACTGAAAGCACCGTCTGTCGGAGCGTCTACGTGAAAAGAGAAGGAAGACATTGCTGGTAGTATTGTCTTCAGAGTTGTTAAACACCTCAGCGCACTGAAGGAAGCCATCTGACTGTGTGAGGGGCAAGATCGTTGATGTCTGCAGGCAGAGTAGGAGCTCTCCTGTCTGACTGGTCCACCAATAGCAGAGAAGATGACCCCTTGAGACACAGCCCCTCCTCATTTGCATAATGAGGCAGAAATGCATACAAAAATTTAAAAAGACAGGCAGAAATAAATACCATGGGTGAAAATAAATAAGGTAAATAAATACAAAGGAAGAATAAAACAGACAAAAATATTAAAACACACATAAATAAATACATTAAAAAAATTGTAATAAATAAAGTTGAATAAACAAATAAGGTAATTATAACAAAGGTGAATAGTAAAGGCACTAATTAAAATATATACATTTATGTCTCCTTGTATAATTTAATTACTACCTACATTTATTTATTTACTTTATTTTTTGTGTATTTAATTGGATGCTTATTTATTTATTGAGCATTTATTTATTTCTGTATTTATTTCTGACTGTGTCAGGATCGGTCCTCCATAACGGGGTGGGAGAGTTATCAAGCACGTAAAGTTTGGTTCAGATGTGAGCATGTACACTGAAGTTACAACAACTTCCTGTGTCATGGCGAAGACTTGATCTCTGACGCCACGCCACGGACACACCCATTGACGAAAACTCGCAAATAGCACAACTTTTCATCTTCAATGCCTTTAGAAGGCACAGCACAAATTTGAAGTCGGTCGGACTAAATCCCTAGGAGGAGTTCGTTAAAGTACGAAGTGTGTAAATCATCCAAAATTTGACGTAAAATTCAAAATGGCCGACTTCCTGTTGATTTTAGGGCATCGCTCCAAGAGGCTTTTTTGTGCGTCTGGACAAGATACACGTACCACAGAAAATTCGTGCACGTAGGTGAAACGTGCGGCGGGGGCTGCTTCGTTAAAAGTCACTTCCTGTTGCCAGCAGGTGGCGCTATGACTGTGGGTGAATGTCAGCATGTACATGTGTTCAGGGCGGGACTCTCATCCTACATGTACAGTTTGGTGCAGATGTGAGCATGTACACTGAAGTTACGACAACTTCCGTGTCATGGCGAAGAGTGATCTTTGACGCCACGCCACGGACACGCCCATTGACGAAAACTTGCAAATAGCACAACTTTTCATCTTCAATGCCTTTAGAAGGCACAGCAAAATTTGAGGTCGGTCGGACTAAATCCCTAGGAGGAGTTCGTTAAAGTACGAAGTGTGTAAATCATCCAAAATTTGACGTAAAATTCAAAATGGCCGACTTCCTGTTGGGTTTAGGCTATGGCTCCAAGAGACTTTTTTGTGCGTCTGGACAAGATACACGTACCACAGAAAATTCGTGCACGTAGGTGAAACGTGCGGCGGGGGCTGCTTCGTTAAAAGTCACTTCCTGTTGCCAGCAGGTGGCGCTATGACTGTGGGTGAATGTCAGCATGTACATGTGTTCAGGGCGGGACTCTCATCCTACATGTACAGTTTGGTGCAGATGTGAGCATGTACACTGAAGTTACGACAACTTCCGTGTCATGGCGAAGAGTTGATCTTTGACGCCACGCCACGGACACGCCCATTGACGAAAACTTGCAAATAGCACAACTTTTCATCTTCAATGCCTTTAGAAGGCACAGCAAAATTTGAGGTCGGTCGGACTAAATCCCTAGGAGGAGTTCGTTAAAGTACGAAGTGTGTAAATCATCCAAAATTTGACGTAAAATTCAAAATGGCCGACTTCCTGTTGGGTTTAGGCTATGGCTCCAAGAGACTTTTTTGTGCGTCTGGACAAGATACACGTACCACAGAAAATTCGTGCACGTAGGTGAAACGTGCGGCGGGGGCTGCTTCGTTAAAGTCACTTCCTGTTGCCAGCAGGTGGCGCTATGACTGTGGGTGAATGTCAGCATGTACATGTGTTCAGGGCGGGACTCTCATCCTACATGTACAGTTTGGTGCAGATGTGAGCATGTACACTGAAGTTACGACAACTTCCGTGTCATGGCGAAGAGCTGATCTTTGACGCCACGCCACGGACACGCCCATTGACGAAAACTTGCAAATAGCACAACTTTTCATCTTCAATGCCTTTAGAAGGCACAGCAGAAATTTGAGGTCGGTCGGACTAAATCCCTAGGAGGAGTTCGTTAAAGTACGAAGTGTGTAAATCATCCAAAATTTGACGTAAAATTCAAAATGGCCGACTTCCTGTTGGGTTTAGGCTATGGCTCCAAGAGACTTTTTTGTGCGTCTGGACAAGATACACGTACCACAGAAAATTCGTGCACGTAGGTGAAACGTGCGGCGGGGGCTGCTTCGTTAAAAGTCACTTCCTGTTGCCAGCAGGTGGCGCTATGACTGTGGGTGAATGTCAGCATGTACATGTGTTCAGGGCGGGACTCTCATCCTACATGTACAGTTTGGTGCAGATGTGAGCATGTACACTGAAGTTACGACAACTTCCGTGTCATGGCGAAGAGTTGATCTTTGACGCCACGCCACGGACACGCCCATTGACGAAAACTTGCAAATAGCACAACTTTTCATCTTCAATGCCTTTAGAAGGCACAGCAGAAATTTGAGGTCGGTCGGACTAAATCCCTAGGAGGAGTTCGTTAAAGTACGAAGTGTGTAAATCATCCAAAATTTGACGTAAAATTCAAAATGGCCGACTTCCTGTTGGGTTTAGGCTATGGCTCCAAGAGACTTTTTGTGCGTCTGGACAAGATACACGTACCACAGAAAATTCGTGCACGTAGGTGAAACGTGCGGCGGGGGCTGCTTCGTTAAAAGTCACTTCCTGTTGCCAGCAGGTGGCGCTATGACTGTGGGTGAATGTCAGCATGTACATGTGTTCAGGGCGGGACTCTCATCCTACATGTACAGTTTGGTGCAGATGTGAGCATGTACACTGAAGTTACGACAACTTCCGTGTCATGGCGAAGAGCTTGATCTTTGACGCCACGCCACGGACACGCCCATTGACGAAAACTTGCAAATAGCACAACTTTTCATCTTCAATGCCTTTAGAAGGCACAGCAGAAATTTGAGGTCGGTCGGACTAAATCCCTAGGAGGAGTTCGTTAAAGTACGAAGTGTGTAAATCATCCAAAATTTGACGTAAAATTCAAAATGGCCGACTTCCTGTTGGTTTAGGCTATGGCTCCAAGAGACTTTTTTGTGCGTCTGGACAAGATACACGTACCACAGAAAATTCGTGCACGTAGGTGAAACGTGCGGCGGGGGCTGCTTCGTTAAAAGTCACTTCCTGTTGCCAGCAGGTGGCGCTATGACTGTGGGTGAATGTCAGCATGTACATGTGTTCAGGGCGGGACTC
This sequence comes from Micropterus salmoides, assembly GCF_014851395.1. Classification (NCBI taxonomy): domain Eukaryota; kingdom Metazoa; phylum Chordata; class Actinopteri; order Centrarchiformes; family Centrarchidae; genus Micropterus; species Micropterus salmoides. The sequence goes on from NW_024043585.1 coordinate 6,817, forward strand.
TCATCCTACATGTACAGTTTGGTCCAGATGTGAGCATGTACACTGAAGTTACGACAACTTCCGTGTCATGGCGAAGAGTTGATCTTTGACGCCACGCCACGGACACGCCCATTGACGAAAACTTGCAAATAGCACAACTTTTCATCTTCAATGCCTTTAGAAGGCACAGCACAAATTTGAGGTCGGTCGGACTAAATCCCTAGGAGGAGTTCGTTAAAGTACGAAGTGTGTAAATCATCCAAAATTTGACGTAAAATTCAAAATGGCCGACTTCCTGTTGGGTTTAGGCTATGGCTCCAAGAGCTTTTTTGTGCGTCTGGACAAGATACACGTACCACAGAAAATTCGTGCACGTAGGTGAAACGTGCGGCGGGGGCTGCTTCGTTAAAAGTCACTTCCTGTTGCCAGCAGGTGGCGCTATGACTGTGGGTGAATGTCAGCATGTACATGTGTTCAGGGCGGGACTCTCATCCTACATGTACAGTTTGGTCCAGATGTGAGCATGTACACTGAAGTTACGACAACTTCCGTGTCATGGCGAAGAGTTGATCTTTGACGCCACGCCACGGACACGCCCATTGACGAAAACTTGCAAATAGCACAACTTTTCATCTTCAATGCCTTTAGAAGGCACAGCAAAATTTGAGGTCGGTCGGACTAAATCCCTAGGAGGAGTTCGTTAAAGTACGAAGTGTGTAAATCATCCAAAATTTGACGTAAAATTCAAAATGGCCGACTTCCTGTTGGGTTTAGGCTATGGCTCCAAGAGACTTTTTTGTGCGTCTGGACAAGATACACGTACCACAGAAAATTCGTGCACGTAGGTGAAACGTGCGGCGGGGGCTGCTTCGTTAAAGGTCACTTTCTGTTGCCAGCAGGTGGCGCTATGACTGTGGGTGAATGTCGGCATGTACATGTGTTCAGGGCGGGACTCTCATCCTACATGTACAGTTTGGTCCAGATGTGAGCATGTACACTGAAGTTACAACAACTTCCTGTTTCATTGCGAATCATCGACGCCACGGACACGCCCATTGACGAAAACGCGCAAATAGCACAACTTTTCATCGTCAATGCCTTTAGAAGGCACAGCAGAAATTTGACGTCGATCCGACTAAATCCCTAGGAGGAGTTCGTTAAAGTACGAAGTGTGTAAATCATCCAAAATGGCCGTAAAATTCAAAATGGCCGACTTCCTGTTGACTTTAGGCTATGGGTTCTTGAGGCTTTTTTGTGCGTCTTGATACGATACATGTCCCCAGAAAATTTCGTACATGTAGGTTGAACGTGAACGAGGGGCTAATCATTTCCAATTTTCTAGGTGGCGCTAGCGAGTCATTTTGCCACGCCCATGTGCGAAACTTGTAGAATACGAAATTTTTCACCGGTTCTGACATGTTTGCAAATTTTGGTGAGTTTTCGAGTATGTTTAGGCCATGTCATTTGGGCCTACTTTGCAGAAAAAAAAAAAAAAAAAAAAAAAAAAAAAATAATAATCCGAGCAATTCAATAGGGACCTCGCACGGTCGTGCTCGGGCCCTAATTAAAGCTGCAAGCAGCGTTGGGCGGGCCCTCGCACTTGTAGCGCGTCCGCGCGTGAGCCGGCCGAGTTGCATTCTGGAGCTCTGCCGGTGCGGCTGTGAATTTCCTACGCGGTTCCGACGCCGCATGAAGGTGCTATATGTCACTTCCTGTGTCCCCTATGTGGAGCTACATAGCACTTGCCGCTATGAATATAAATCGGTATTGGTGTAGATGTCTGCGGGGTGGGAGAGTTATCAAGCACGTAAAGTTTGTTTCAGATGTGAGCATGTACACTGAACAATAATGTACCCAAACAATAAAATAAATTCCTTTTATATTTCCCTGCCTTGTTGTTTATGTGTACATACAGAGGAAGAATGTGAGAACAGCACACATTTCATCGTTACTGTGTGTTAGAGCATGGGAGAACAGTGGATACTTTTAATACAGCCCACACCCCTAATACTGTGTAACTATAACAAGTAGAGAACAGAAGAAAAAGATGTTCTTTCTTTACAACTGTCTGCATAGCTTATTCATATTGTGTAATGAATGAAAATAAATAGGCCTACTAGGCTCCTCTCTACTTTGACATTTAAGATTAGCTTGTTTGATCCACCTTCATACACATGTGACATTACTGTACAACTTGAGAAAGGTGAGTTGTTTTCTGCTCCAGCCTGCCTAAAAGAAAAGCGTTTTTGGGATTAAATGGACTTTATTAGCTGCTGCAGTGCAGGATGAACTCAGAATAGACCCATTTCTCACCTTATTATTCTAAATCATGCAACGAAGAAGAAGAAATGCATAATAAATCCTGGGACAAAATCTGTCCACAGCATGTAGTCTGATGAACAAGACTTGTGTTATAGCTGACTTGGGCAGTGAAATGTTTAATTTTTTAATTCATGTGGTCATAGTTGTCCACAACTCAAATCAGAATATAAGAAGAAATGTTTTATACCACCTCAAGAAGGCTTCCTATCAGAAAGTAGGAAGGTATTTCAAATGTACAACTGCAGTACTTAAATCTAAGTAAAGTAATTTCCCTGACATTACAGTGTTACGCATGTAACAGGTTTTATACTTCCTGTGAGTATAATCCAATCATCTTATTTTCATACTGTATATCCGTTGTGTAATTTGATAAATTGTGTTGTATGTGGTGCTCGCATCGGGTACTACTGAGACTTCATTGCCCTCTTCAGAGAGACTCTGACTGCAACATGCGTCTTTGTAAAGAGAGAAACGGACAGAAAAAGTCTCTAACTCTGCCTGTCAGCTCGCTCTGCTCCGTTAAAACTGAATTTACCATACAGAATTGAATACGAGTGCACTCCAGATTTAGCTGCAGCCAGCTGACCGTGTGCTTCTCTATACCGCAGTTCTGTGTCCATGCATGCAGCAAACTGAAAGCACTGTCTGTCGGAGCGTCTACATGAAAAGAGAAGGAAGACATTGCTGGTAGTATGTCTTCAGAGTTGTTAAACACCTCAGTGCACTGAAGGAAGCCATCTGACTGTGTGAGGGGCAAGATCGTTGATGTCTGCAGGCAGAGTAGGAGCTCTCCTGTCTGACTGGTCCACCAATAGCAGAGAAGATGACCCCTTGAGTTATCAAGCACGTAAAGTTTGGTTCAGATGTGAGCATGTACACTAAGTTACAACAACTTCCTGTGTCATGGCGAAGACTTGATCTCTGACGCCACGCCACGGACACACCATTGACGAAAACTCGCAAATAGCACAACTTTTCATCTTCAATGCCTTTAGAAGGCACAGCACAAATTTGAAGTCGGTCGGACTAAATCCCTAGGAGGAGTTCGTTAAAGTACGAAGTGTGTAAATCATCCAAAATTTGACGTAAAATTCAAAATGGCCGACTTCCTGTTGATTTTAGGGCATCGCTCCAAGAGGCTTTTTTGTGCGTCTGGACAAGATACACGTACCACAGAAAATTCGTGCACGTAGGTGAAACGTGCGGCGGGGGCTGCTTCGTTAAAAGTCACTTCCTGTTGCCAGCAGGTGGCGCTATGACTGTCTGTGAATGTCAGCATGTACATGTGTTCAGGGCGGGACTCTCATCCTACATGTACAGTTTGGTCCAGATGTGAGCATGTACACTGAAGTTACGACAACTTCCGTGTCATGGCGAAGAGCTGATCTTTGACGCCACGCCACGGACACGCCCATTGACGAAAACTTGCAAATAGCACAACTTTTCATCTTCAATGCCTTTAGAAGGCACAGCACAAATTTGAGGTCGGTCGGACTAAATCCCTAGGAGGAGTTCGTTAAAGTACGAAGTGTGTAAATCATCCAAAATTTGACGTAAAATTCAAAATGGCCGACTTCCTGTTGATTTTAGGCTATGGCTCCAAGAGGCTTTTTTGTGCGTCTGGACAAGATACACGTACCACAGAAAATTCGTGCACGTAGGTGAAACGTGCGGCGGGGCTGCTTCGTTAAAGTCACTTTCTGTTGCCAGCAGGTGGCGCTATGACTGTGGGTGAATGTCGGCATGTACATGTGTTCAGGGCGGGACTCTCATCCTAGATGTACAGTTTGGTCCAGATGTGAGCATGTACACTGAAGTTACAACAACTTCCTGTTTCATGCGAATCATCGACGCCACGGACACGCCCATTGACGAAAACGCGCAAATAGCACAACTTTTCATCGTCAATGCCTTTAGAAGGCACAGCAGAAATTTGACGTCGATCCGACTAAATCCCTAGGAGGAGTTCGTTAAAGTACGAAGTGTGTAAATCATCCAAAATTTAAAATGACTGTTGACTTTAGGCTATGGGTTCTTGAGGCTTTTTTGTGCGTCTTGATACGATACATGTCCCCAGAAAATTTCGTACATGTAGGTTGAACGTGAACGAGGGGCTAATCATTTCCAATTTTCTAGGTGGCGCTAGCGAGTCATTTTGCCACGCCCATGTGCGAAACTTGTAGAATACGAAATTTTTCACCGGTTCTGACATGTTTGCAAATTTTGGTGAGTTTTCGAGTATGTTTAGGCCATGTCATTTGGGCCTACTTTGCAGAAAAAAAAAAAAAAAAAAAAAATAAAAGCTGCAAGCAGCGTTGGGCGGGCCCTCGCACTTATAAGCGCGTCCGCGTGTGAGCCGGCCGAGTTGCATATTCTGGAGCTCTGCCGGTGCGGCTGTGAATTTGCTACGCGGTTATGACGCCGCATGAAGGTGTTATATGTCACTTCCTGTGTCCCCTGTGTGGAGCTACATAGCACTTGCCGCTATGAATATAAATCGGTGTTGCGTGTAGATGTCTGCGGGGTGGAGAGTTATCAAGCACGTAAAGTTTGTTTCAGATGTGAGCATGTACACTGAACAATAATGTACCCAAACAATAAAATAAATTCCTTTTATATTTCCCTGCCTTGTTGTTTATGTGTACATACAGAGGAAGAATGTGAGAACAGCACACATTTCATCGTTACTGTGTGCTGTACCGCAGTTCTGTGTCCATGCATGCAGCAAACTGAAAGCACGTCTGTCGGAGCGTCTACGTGAAAAGAGAAGGAAGACATTGCTGGTAGTATTGTCTTCAGAGTTGTTAAACACCTCAGCGCACTGAAGGAAGCCATCTGACTGTGTGAGGGGCAAGATCGTTGATGTCTGCAGGCAGAGTAGGAGCTCTCCTGTCTGACTGGTCCACCAATAGCAGAGAAGATGACCCCTTGAGACACAGCCCCTCCTCATTTGCATAATGAGGCAGAAATGCATACAAAAATTTAAAAAAGACAGGCAGAAATAAATACCATGGGTGAAAATAAATAAGGTAAATAAATACAAAGGAAGAATAAAACAGACAAAAATATTAAAACACACACATAAATAAATACATTAAAAAATTTGTAATAAATAAAGTTGAATAAACAAATAAGGTAATTATAACAAAGGTGAATAGTAAAGGCACTAATTAAAATATATACATTTATGTCTCCTTGTATAATTTAATTACTACCTACATTTATTTATTTACTTTATTTTTTTGTGTATTTAATTGGATGCTTATTTATTTATTGAGCATTTATTTATTTCTGTATTTATTTCTGACTGTGTCAGGATCGGTCCTCCATAACGGGGTGGGAGAGTTATCAAGCACGTAAAGTTTGGTTCAGATGTGAGCATGTACACTGAAGTTACAACAACTTCCTGTGTCATGGCGAAGACTTGATCTCTGACGCCACGCCACGGACACACCCATTGACGAAAACTCGCAAATAGCACAACTTTTCATCTTCAATGCCTTTAGAAGGCACAGCACAAATTTGAAGTCGGTCGGACTAAATCCCTAGGAGGAGTTCGTTAAAGTACGAAGTGTGTAAATCATCCAAAATTTGACGTAAAATTCAAAATGGCCGACTTCCTGTTGATTTTAGGGCATCGCTCCAAGAGGCTTTTTTGTGCGTCTGGACAAGATACACGTACCACAGAAAATTCGTGCACGTAGGTAAACGTGCGGCGGGGGCTGCTTCGTTAAAAGTCACTTCCTGTTGCCAGCAGGTGGCGCTATGACTGTGGTGAATGTCAGCATGTACATGTGTTCAGGGCGGGACTCTCATCCTACATGTACAGTTTGGTCCAGATGTGAGCATGTACACTGAAGTTACGACAACTTCCGTGTCATGGCGAAGAGTGATCTTTGACGCCACGCCACGGACACGCCCATTGACGAAAACTTGCAAATAGCACAACTTTTCATCTTCAATGCCTTTAGAAGGCACAGCACAAATTTGAGGTCGGTCGGACTAAATCCCTAGGAGGAGTTCGTTAAAGTACGAAGTGTGTAAATCATCCAAAATTTGACGTAAAATTCAAATGGCCGACTTCCTGTTGGGTTTAGGCTATGGCTCCAAGAGACTTTTTTGTGCGTCTGGACAAGATACACGTACCACAGAAAATTCGTGCACGTAGGTGAAACGTGCGGCGGGGGCTGCTTCGTTAAAAGTCACTTCCTGTTGCCAGCAGGTGGCGCTATGACTGTGGGTGAATGTCAGCATGTACATGTGTTCAGGGCGGGACTCTCATCCTACATGTACAGTTTGGTCCAGATGTGAGCATGTACACTGAAGTTACGACAACTTCCGTGTCATGGCGAAGAGTTGATCTTTGACGCCACGCCACGGACACGCCCATTGACGAAAACTTGCAAATAGCACAACTTTTCATCTTCAATGCCTTTAGAAGGCACAGCAAAATTTGAGGTCGGTCGGACTAAATCCCTAGGAGGAGTTCGTTAAAGTACGAAGTGTGTAAATCATCCAAAATTTGACGTAAAATTCAAAATGGCCGACTTCCTGTTGGGTTTAGGCTATGGCTCCAAGAGACTTTTTTGTGCGTCTGGACAAGATACACGTACCACAGAAAATTCGTGCACGTAGGTGAAACGTGCGGCGGGGGCTGCTTCGTTAAAGTCACTTCCTGTTGCCAGCAGGTGGCGCTATGACTGTGGGTGAATGTCAGCATGTACATGTGTTCAGGGCGGGACTCTCATCCTACATGTACAGTTTGGTCCAGATGTGAGCATGTACACTGAAGTTACGACAACTTCCGTGTCATGGCGAAGATTGATCTTTGACGCCACGCCACGGACACGCCCATTGACGAAAACTTGCAAATAGCACAACTTTTCATCTTCAATGCCTTTAGAAGGCACAGCAAAATTTGAGGTCGGTCGGACTAAATCCCTAGGAGGAGTTCGTTAAAGTACGAAGTGTGTAAATCATCCAAAATTTGACGTAAAATTCAAAATGGCCGACTTCCTGTTGGGTTTAGGCTATGGCTCCAAGAGACTTTTTTGTGCGTCTGGACAAGATACACGTACCACAGAAAATTCGTGCACGTAGGTGAAACGTGCGGCGGGGGCTGCTTCGTTAAAAGTCACTTCCGTTGCCAGCAGGTGGCGCTATGACTGTGGGTGAATATCAGCATGTACATGTGTTCAGGGCGGGACTCTCATCCTACATGTACAGTTTGGTCCAGATGTGAGCATGTACACTGAAGTTACGACAACTTCCGTGTCATGGCGAAGAGTTGATCTTTGACGCCACGCCACGGACACGCCCATTGACGAAAACTTGCAAATAGCACAACTTTTCATCTTCAATGCCTTTAGAAGGCACAGCAGAAATTTGAGGTCGGTCGGACTAAATCCCTAGGAGGAGTTCGTTAAAGTACGAAGTGTGTAAATCATCCAAAATTTGACGTAAAATTCAAAATGGCCGACTTCCTGTTGGGTTTAGGCTATGGCTCCAAGAGACTTTTTTGTGCGTCTGGACAAGATACACGTACCACAGAAAATTCGTGCACGTAGGTGAAACGTGCGGCGGGGGCTGCTTCGTTAAAGTCACTTCCTGTTGCCAGCAGGTGGCGCTATGACTGTGGGTGAATGTCAGCATGTACATGTGTTCAGGGCGGGACTCTCATCCTACATGTACAGTTTGGTCAGATGTGAGCATGTACACTGAAGTTACGACAACTTCCGTGTCATGGCGAAGAGCTGATCTTTGACGCCACGCCACGGACACGCCCATTGACGAAAACTTGCAAATAGCACAACTTTTCATCTTCAATGCCTTTAGAAGGCACAGCAAAATTTGAGGTCGGTCGGACTAAATCCCTAGGAGGAGTTCGTTAAAGTACGAAGTGTGTAAATCATCCAAAATTTGACGTAAAATTCAAAATGGCCGACTTCCTGTTGGGTTTAGGCTATGGCTCCAAGAGACTTTTTTGTGCGTCTGGACAAGATACACGTACCACAGAAAATTCGTGCACGTAGGTGAAACGTGCGGCGGGGGCTGCTTCGTTAAAAGTCACTTCCTGTTGCCAGCAGGTGGCGCTATGACTGTGGGTGAATCATGTACATGTGTTCAGGGCGGGACTCTCATCCTACATGTACAGTTTGGTCAGATGTGAGCATGTACACTGAAGTTACGACAACTTCCGTGTCATGGCGAAGAGTTGATCTTTGACGCCACGCCACGGACACGCCCATTGACGAAAACTTGCAAATAGCACAACTTTTCATCTTCAATGCCTTTAGAAGGCACAGCACAAATTTGAGTCGGTCGGACTAAATCCCTAGGAGGAGTTCGTTAAAGTACGAAGTGTGTAAATCATCCAAAATTTGACGTAAAATTCAAAATGGCCGACTTCCTGTTGGTTTTAGGCTATGGCTCCAAGAGGCTTTTTTGTGCGTCTGGACAAGATACACGTACCACAGAAAATTCGTGCACGTAGGTGAAACGTGCGGCGGGGGCTGCTTCGTTAAAAGTCACTTCCTGTTGCCAGCAGGTGGCGCTATGACTGTGGGTGAATGTCAGCATGTACATGTGTTCAGGGCGGGACTCTCATCCTACATGTACAGTTTGGTCCAGATGTGAGCATGTACACTGAAGTTACGACAACTTCCGTGTCATGGCGAAGAGTTGATCTTTGACGCCACGCCACGGACACGCCCATTGACGAAAACTTGCAAATAGCACAACTTTTCATCTTCAATGCCTTTAGAAGGCACAGCAAAATTTGAGGTCGGTCGGACTAAATCCCTAGGAGGAGTTCGTTAAAGTACGAAGTGTGTAAATCATCCAAAATTTGACGTAAAATTCAAAATGGCCGACTTCCTGTTGGTTTAGGCTATGGCTCCAAGAGACTTTTTTGTGCGTCTGGACAAGATACACGTACCACAGAAAATTCGTGCACGTAGGTGAAACGTGCGGCGGGGCTGCTTCGTTAAAGGTCACTTTCTGTTGCCAGCAGGTGGCGCTATGACTGTGGGTGAATGTCGGCATGTACATGTGTTCAGGGCGGGACTCTCATCCTACATGTACAGTTTGGTCCAGATGTGAGCATGTACACTGAAGTTACAACAACTTCCTGTTTCATTGCGAATCATCGACGCCACGGACACGCCCATTGACGAAAACGCGCAAATAGCACAACTTTTCATCGTCAATGCCTTTAGAAGGCACAGCAGAAATTTGACGTCGATCCGACTAAATCCCTAGGAGGAGTTCGTTAAAGTACGAAGTGTGTAAATCATCCAAAAATGGCCATAAAATTCAAAATGGCCGACTTCCTGTTGACTTTAGGCTATGGGTTCTTGAGGCTTTTTTGTGCGTCTTGATACGATACATGTCCCCAGAAAATTTCGTACATGTAGGTTGAACGTGAACGAGGGCTAATCATTTCCAATTTTCAGGTGGCGCTAGCGAGTCATTTTGCCACGCCCATGTGCGAAACTTGTAGAATACGAAATTTTTCACCGGTTCTGACATGTTTGCAAATTTTGGTGAGTTTTCGAGTATGTTTAGGCCATGTCATTTGGGCCTACTTTGCAGAAAAAAAAAAAAAAAAAAAAAAAAAAAAAAAATATCCGAGCAAATTCAATAGGGACTCGCACGGTCGTGCTCGGGCCCTAATTAAAGCTGCAAGCAGCGTTGGGCGGGCCCTCGCACTTGTAGCGCGTCCGCGTGAGCCGGCCGAGTTGCATTCTGGAGCTCTGCCGGTGCGGCTGTGAATTTCCTACGCGGTTCCGACGCCGCATGAAGGTGCTATATGTCACTTCCTGTGTCCCCTATGTGGAGCTACATAGCACTTGCCGCTATGAATATAAATCGGTATTGGTGTGTAGATGTCTGCGGGGTGGGAGAGTTATCAAGCACGTAAAGTTTGTTTCAGATGTGAGCATGTACACTGAACAATAATGTACCCAAACAATAAAATAAATTCCTTTTATATTTCCCTGCCTTGTTGTTTATGTGTACATACAGAGGAAGAATGTGAGAACAGCACACATTTCATCGTTACTGTGTGTTAGAGCATGGGAGAACAGTGGATACTTTTAATACAGCCCACACCCCTAATACTGTGTAACTATAACAAGTAGAGAACAGAAGAAAAAGATGTTCTTTCTTTACAACTGTCTGCATAGCTTATTCATATTGTGTAATGAATGAAAATAAATAGGCCTACTAGGCTCCTCTCTACTTTGACATTTAAGATTAGCTTGTTTGATCCACCTTCATACACATGTGACATTACTGTACAACTTGAGAAAGGTGAGTTGTTTTCTGCTCCAGCCTGCCTAAAAGAAAAGCGTTTTTGGGATTAAATGGACTTTATTAGCTGCTGCAGTGCAGGATGAACTCAGAACAGACCCATTTCTCACCTTATTATTCTAAATCATGCAACGAAGAAGAAGAAATGCATAATAAATCCTGGGACAAAATCTGTCCACAGCATGTAGTCTGATGAACAAGACTTGTGTTATAGCTGACTTGGGCAGTGAAATGTTTAATTTTTTTAATTCATGTGGTCATAGTTGTCCACAACTCAAATCAGATATAAGAAGAAATGTTTTATACCACCTCAAGAAGGCTTCCTATCAGAAAGTTAGGAAGGTATTTCAAATGTACAACTGCAGTACTTAATTCTAAGTAAAGTAATTTCCCTGACATTACAGTGTTACGCATGTAACAGGTTTTATACTTCCTGTGAGTATAATCCAATCAATCTTATTTTCATACTGTATATCCGTTGTGTAATTTGATAAATTGTGTTGTATGTGGTGCTCGCATCGGGTACTGAGACTTCATTGCCCTCTCAGAGAAGACTCTGACTGCAACATGCGTCTTTGTAAAGAGAGAAACGGACAGAAAAAGTCTCTAACTCTGCCTGTCAGCTCGCTCTGCTCCGTTAAAACTGAATTTACCATACAGAATTGAATACGAGTGCACTCCAGATTTAGCTGCAGCCAGCTGACCGTGTGCTTCTCTATACCGTTCTGTGTCCATGCATGCAGCAAACTGAAAGCCTGTCTGTCGGAGCGTCTACATGAAAGAGAAGGAAGACATTGCTGGTAGTATTGTCTTCAGAGTTGTTAAACACCTCAGTGGCCACTGAAGGAAGATCCATCGTGCACGTAGTGAAACGTGCGGCGGGGGCTGCTTCGTTAAAGTCACTTCCTGTTGCCAGCCGGTGGCGCTATGACTGTGGGTGAATGTCATCATGTACCTGTGTTCAGGGCGACTCTCATCCTACATGT
>NW_024043586.1:0-33780 GCF_014851395.1 Micropterus salmoides
CTTTGGACTTGAGAATATAGAATGTTTTGGTTTTTATTAGCTCATCATCACTTGTGCTACTTGAAACACAGGCAAAGGTCACAAATCCCATTTTCACATCCTGTTCATGAATACATGGACCGGAAGAAATTAACCCACAGTACTGGTGCAAGGCAACTCCAAATGGGCAGAGACGTGACCATACCTTTTGGTTGTGACCATGCATACATCCCGCATAGGTAAATACGGTGCCACAATAAATCTTCTCAGTATGAAAGTTTGTAATGATTGACAGTTAGCCACACAGACCCAGGTAAGAACAAATGGCATTAATCGTTGCCCTGATTTCTGCAGACACCATATGGGCATCGCCATTTAGGTACTTGGACCCAGACCACTCTTCCCTCTTTCTTTAAAGTGCCAGCCTTTCATGTAACTCCAGATCTGCATATTTAGCCCACTAAATGGATGAGAATCTGGAATCATTTGGTGCCTTACTAACTCATCATTACATGTACCTACAGTCATGCAGACACCTGCCCTTTATACAGGAGTCTTCCAACTTTATAACTACTTGAAATAAAACCGTTCCTTCAATAACTTTTTTGAAATATCAGCCTTTGAAGTGGACCCAAAATTCCATCCACGTAATGCAATAGATAGGAATCTGGGAATTTGGTCCCTCAATAACTCACGGATACTTGCGTCTAGAATTGTGGATACACTTGTATGTGATGCAGCAGTTGTCAAGCTTCTACTGGTACTTTGAATCAACCCGTTCCGTCAGTCAGTTTTAGAAATATTAGCCTTTGAAGAGCACCGAAAATTTCATCCATATAATGCAATACATTCCAATCTGGAATGACTTTGCCCCTTAATAACTCATCATTAATTGTGCCTGGAGTGATGCAGCCACCTGTGTGTGATAAGGCACTCTAATAGCTCCCGCTGGTACTTAGAATCATTTTTCTATCTCCATCTGTCTTTAAAATATAGCCCTTCAAACTGATTCCAGATTTGAATCTATGGTCCACTAAATACTTGAGAATCTGGAATCATTTGGCCCTTAATAACTCATCATTATTTGAGACTAGAGTGATGCAGCCACCTGTATGTGGTAAAGCACTCTAATAGCTCCCACCGGTACATGGAATGAGGTTTCTCTCTCTTTCCGTCTTTGCAATATTGGCCTTCAAAGTCATTCCAGATTTGCATTTATGCGCAATCAATAGATGAGAATCTGGAATGATTTCTTCCCTTAATAACTCATCATTAATTGTGACTAGAGCGATGCAGCCACCTGTATGTGGTAAGGCACTCTTAAACCTCCCACTGGTACATGGAATGAGGTTTCTCTCTCTTTCTGTCTTTGCAGAATTGGCCTTCAAAGTCATTCCAGATTTGCATCTATGGTGCACTCAAAAGATGAGAATCTGGAATGATTTGGTCCCTTAATAACTCCTTGATGCTTGTACCTACAGTGATGCAAACACCTGTCCTTGATACCAGAGTCTTCCACCTTTTATTGACACTTGAAATCAACCCGTTCCTTCAACCAGTTGTTGAAATATCAGCCTCTGAAGTGAACCCAAAATGGCATCCATATAATGCAAAAGATGAGAATCTGGAATCATTTTGTGCCTCAATAACTCATTGACACTTTACCTAGAATGATGCAGACACCTGTATGTGAAACAGCAGTCTTCAAGCTTTAAGCGGTACTTGAAATCAACCCGTTCTTTCAATTAGTTCTTGATATATCAGCTTTGAATTGCACCCAAAATGTCATCATATAATGCAAAACAGGAGAATCTGAAATCATTTGGTCCCGCAATAACTCATTGATTCTTGTAGCTGGAATGATGCAGCAACCTGAATGTGATCCAGCAGGCTTCAAGCTTTTATTGGCAATTGAAATGAACTCCTTCCTTCAACCAGTTATTGACATATCAGCTTTTGAAGTGCACCCAAAGTGTAGTCGATCCTTTGGACTTGAGAATATAGAATGTTTTGGTTTCTTTATTAGCTCATCATCACTTGTGCTACTTGAAACACAGGCAAAGGTCACAAATCCCATTTTCACATCCTGTTCATGAATACATGGACCGGAAGAAATTAACCCACAGTACTGGTGCAAGGCAACTCCAAATGGGCAGAGACGTGACCATACCTTTTGGTTGTGACCATGCATACATCCCGCATAGGTAAATACGGTGCCACAATAAATCTTCTCAGTATGAAAGTTTGTAATGATTGACAGTTAGCCACACAGACCCAGGTAAGAACAAATGGCATTAATCGTTGCCCTGATTTCTGCAGACACCATATGGGCATCGCCATTTAGGTACTTGGACCCAGACCACTCTCTCCCTCTTTCTTTAAAGTGCCAGCCTTTCATGTAACTCCAGATCTGCATATTTAGCCCACTAAATGGATGAGAATCTGGAATCATTTGGTGCCTTACTAACTCATCATTACATGTACCTACAGTCATGCAGACACCTGCCCTTTATACAGGAGTCTTCCAACTTTTATAACTACTTGAAATAAAACCGTTCCTTCAATAACTTTTTTGAAATATCAGCCTTTGAAGTGGACCCAAAATTCCATCCACGTAATGCAATAGATAGGAATCTGGAATCATTTGGTCCCTCAATAACTCACGGATACTTGCGTCTAGAATTGTGGATACACTTGTATGTGATGCAGCAGTTGTCAAGCTTCTACTGGTACTTTGAATCAACCCGTTCCGTCAGTCAGTTTTAGAAATATTAGCCTTTGAAGAGCACCGAAAATTTCATCCATATAATGCAATACATTCCAATCTGGAATGACTTTGCCCCTTAATAACTCATCATTAATTGTGCCTGGAGTGATGCAGCCACCTGTGTGTGATAAGGCACTCTAATAGCTCCCGCTGGTACTTAGAATCATTTTTCTATCTCCATCTGTCTTTAAAATATAGCCCTTCAAACTGATTCCAGATTTGAATCTATGGTCCACTAAATACTTGAGAATCTGGAATCATTTGGCCCCTTAATAACTCATCATTATTTGAGACTAGAGTGATGCAGCCACCTGTATGTGGTAAAGCACTCTAATAGCTCCCACCGGTACATGGAATGAGGTTTCTCTCTCTTTCCGTCTTTGCAATATTGGCCTTCAAAGTCATTCCAGATTTGCATTTATGCGCAATCAATAGATGAGAATCTGGAATGATTTCTTCCCTTAATAACTCATCATTAATTGTGACTAGAGCGATGCAGCCACCTGTATGTGGTAAGGCACTCTTAAACCTCCCACTGGTACATGGAATGAGGTTTCTCTCTCTTTCTGTCTTTGCAGAATTGGCCTTCAAAGTCATTCCAGATTTGCATCTATGGTGCACTCAAAAGATGAGAATCTGGAATGATTGGTCCCTTAATAACTCCTTGATGCTTGTACCTACAGTGATGCAAACACCTGTCCTTGATACCAGAGTCTTCCACCTTTTATTGACACTTGAAATCAACCCGTTCCTTCAACCAGTTGTTGAAATATCAGCCTCTGAAGTGAACCCAAAATGGCATCCATATAATGCAAAAGATGAGAATCTGGAATCATTTTGTGCCTCAATAACTCATTGACACTTTTACCTAGAATGATGCAGACACCTGTATGTGAAACAGCAGTCTTCAAGCTTTAAGCGGTACTTGAAATCAACCCGTTCTTTCAATTAGTTCTTGATATATCAGCTTTTGAATTGCACCCAAAATGTCATCCATATAATGCAAAACAGGAGAATCTGAAATCATTTGGTCCCGCAATAACTCATTGATTCTTGTAGCTGGAATGATGCAGCAACCTGAATGTGATCCAGCAGGCTTCAAGCTTTATTGGCAATTGAAATGAACTCCTTCCTTCAACCAGTTATTGACATATCAGCTTTTGAAGTGCACCCAAAGTGTAGTCGATCCTTTGGACTTGAGAATATAGAATGTTTTGGTTTCTTTATTAGCTCATCATCACTTGTGCTACTTGAAACACAGGCAAAGGTCACAAATCCCATTTTCACATCCTGTTCATGAATACATGGACCGGAAGAAATTAACCCACAGTACTGGTGCAAGGCAACTCCAAATGGGCAGAGACGTGACCATACCTTTTGGTTGTGACCATGCATACATCCCGCATAGGTAAATACGGTGCCACAATAAATCTTCTCAGTATGAAAGTTTGTAATGATTGACAGTTAGCCACACAGACCCAGGTAAGAACAAATGGCATTAATCGTTGCCCTGATTTCTGCAGACACCATATGGGCATCGCCATTTAGGTACTTGGACCCAGACCACTCTCTCCCTCTTTCTTTAAAGTGCCAGCCTTTCATGTAACTCCAGATCTGCATATTTAGCCCACTAAATGGATGAGAATCTGGAATCATTTGGTGCCTTACTAACTCATCATTACATGTACCTACAGTCATGCAGACACCTGCCCTTTATACAGGAGTCTTCCAACTTTTATAACTACTTGAAATAAAACCGTTCCTTCAATAACTTTTTGAAATATCAGCCTTTGAAGTGGACCCAAAATTCCATCCACGTAATGCAATAGATAGGAATCTGGAATCATTTGGTCCCTCAATAACTCACGGATACTTGCGTCTAGAATTGTGGATACACTTGTATGTGATGCAGCAGTTGTCAAGCTTCTACTGGTACTTTGAATCAACCCGTTCCGTCAGTCAGTTTTAGAAATATTAGCCTTTGAAGAGCACCGAAAATTTCATCCATATAATGCAATACATTCCAATCTGGAATGACTTTGCCCCTTAATAACTCATCATTAATTGTGCCTGGAGTGATGCAGCCACCTGTGTGTGATAAGGCACTCTAATAGCTCCCGCTGGTACTTAGAATCATTTTTCTATCTCCATCTGTCTTTAAAATATAGCCCTTCAAACTGATTCCAGATTTGAATCTATGGTCCACTAAATACTTGAGAATCTGGAATCATTTGGCCCCTTAATAACTCATCATTATTTGAGACTAGAGTGATGCAGCCACCTGTATGTGGTAAAGCACTCTAATAGCTCCCACCGGTACATGGAATGAGGTTTCTCTCTCTTTCCGTCTTTGCAATATTGGCCTTCAAAGTCATTCCAGATTTGCATTTATGCGCAATCAATAGATGAGAATCTGGAATGATTTCTTCCCTTAATAACTCATCATTAATTGTGACTAGAGCGATGCAGCCACCTGTATGTGGTAAGGCACTCTTAAACCTCCCACTGGTACATGGAATGAGGTTTCTCTCTCTTTCTGTCTTTGCAGAATTGGCCTTCAAGTCATTCCAGATTTGCATCTATGGTGCACTCAAAAGATGAGAATCTGGAATGATTTGGTCCCTTAATAACTCCTTGATGCTTGTACCTACAGTGATGCAAACACCTGTCCTTGATACCAGAGTCTTCCACCTTTTATTGACACTTGAAATCAACCCGTTCCTTCAACCAGTTGTTGAAATATCAGCCTCTGAAGTGAACCCAAAATGGCATCCATATAATGCAAAAGATGAGAATCTGGAATCATTTTGTGCCTCAATAACTCATTGACACTTTTACCTAGAATGATGCAGACACCTGTATGTGAAACAGCAGTCTTCAAGCTTTAAGCGGTACTTGAAATCAACCCGTTCTTTCAATTAGTTCTTGATATATCAGCTTTTGAATTGCACCCAAAATGTCATCCATATAATGCAAAACAGGAGAATCTGAAATCATTTGGTCCCGCAATAACTCATTGATTCTTGTAGCTGGAATGATGCAGCAACCTGAATGTGATCCAGCAGGCTTCAAGCTTTTATTGGCAATTGAAATGAACTCCTTCCTTCAACCAGTTATTGACATATCAGCTTTTGAAGTGCACCCAAAGTGTAGTCGATCCTTTGGACTTGAGAATATAGAATGTTTTGGTTTCTTTATTAGCTCATCATCACTTGTGCTACTTGAAACACAGGCAAAGGTCACAAATCCCATTTTCACATCCTGTTCATGAATACATGGACCGGAAGAAATTAACCCACAGTACTGGTGCAAGGCAACTCCAAATGGGCAGAGACGTGACCATACCTTTTGGTTGTGACCATGCATACATCCCGCATAGGTAAATACGGTGCCACAATAAATCTTCTCAGTATGAAAGTTTGTAATGATTGACAGTTAGCCACACAGACCCAGGTAAGAACAAATGGCATTAATCGTTGCCCTGATTTCTGCAGACACCATATGGGCATCGCCATTTAGGTACTTGGACCCAGACCACTCTCTCCCTCTTTCTTTAAAGTGCCAGCCTTTCATGTAACTCCAGATCTGCATATTTAGCCCACTAAATGGATGAGAATCTGGAATCATTTGGTGCCTTACTAACTCATCATTACATGTACCTACAGTCATGCAGACACCTGCCCTTTATACAGGAGTCTTCCAACTTTTATAACTACTTGAAATAAAACCGTTCCTTCAATAACTTTTTTGAAATATCAGCCTTTGAAGTGGACCCAAAATTCCATCCACGTAATGCAATAGATAGGAATCTGGAATCATTTGGTCCCTCAATAACTCACGGATACTTGCGTCTAGAATTGTGGATACACTTGTATGTGATGCAGCAGTTGTCAAGCTTCTACTGGTACTTTGAATCAACCCGTTCCGTCAGTCAGTTTTAGAAATATTAGCCTTTGAAGAGCACCGAAAATTTCATCCATATAATGCAATACATTCCAATCTGGAATGACTTTGCCCCTTAATAACTCATCATTAATTGTGCCTGGAGTGATGCAGCCACCTGTGTGTGATAAGGCACTCTAATAGCTCCCGCTGGTACTTAGAATCATTTTTCTATCTCCATCTGTCTTTAAAATATAGCCCTTCAAACTGATTCCAGATTTGAATCTATGGTCCACTAAATACTTGAGAATCTGGAATCATTTGGCCCCTTAATAACTCATCATTATTTGAGACTAGAGTGATGCAGCCACCTGTATGTGGTAAAGCACTCTAATAGCTCCCACCGGTACATGGAATGAGGTTTCTCTCTCTTTCCGTCTTTGCAATATTGGCCTTCAAAGTCATTCCAGATTTGCATTTATGCGCAATCAATAGATGAGAATCTGGAATGATTTCTTCCCTTAATAACTCATCATTAATTGTGACTAGAGCGATGCAGCCACCTGTATGTGGTAAGGCACTCTTAAACCTCCCACTGGTACATGGAATGAGGTTTCTCTCTCTTTCTGTCTTTGCAGAATTGGCCTTCAAAGTCATTCCAGATTTGCATCTATGGTGCACTCAAAAGATGAGAATCTGGAATGATTTGGTCCCTTAATAACTCCTTGATGCTTGTACCTACAGTGATGCAAACACCTGTCCTTGATACCAGAGTCTTCCACCTTTTATTGACACTTGAAATCAACCCGTTCCTTCAACCAGTTGTTGAAATATCAGCCTCTGAAGTGAACCCAAAATGGCATCCATATAATGCAAAAGATGAGAATCTGGAATCATTTTGTGCCTCAATAACTCATTGACACTTTTACCTAGAATGATGCAGACACCTGTATGTGAAACAGCAGTCTTCAAGCTTTAAGCGGTACTTGAAATCAACCCGTTCTTTCAATTAGTTCTTGATATATCAGCTTTTGAATTGCACCCAAAATGTCATCCATATAATGCAAAACAGGAGAATCTGAAATCATTTGGTCCCGCAATAACTCATTGATTCTTGTAGCTGGAATGATGCAGCAACCTGAATGTGATCCAGCAGGCTTCAAGCTTTTATTGGCAATTGAAATGAACTCCTTCCTTCAACCAGTTATTGACATATCAGCTTTTGAAGTGCACCCAAAGTGTAGTCGATCCTTTGGACTTGAGAATATAGAATGTTTTGGTTTCTTTATTAGCTCATCATCACTTGTGCTACTTGAAACACAGGCAAAGGTCACAAATCCCATTTTCACATCCTGTTCATGAATACATGGACCGGAAGAAATTAACCCACAGTACTGGTGCAAGGCAACTCCAAATGGGCAGAGACGTGACCATACCTTTTGGTTGTGACCATGCATACATCCCGCATAGGTAAATACGGTGCCACAATAAATCTTCTCAGTATGAAAGTTTGTAATGATTGACAGTTAGCCACACAGACCCAGGTAAGAACAAATGGCATTAATCGTTGCCCTGATTTCTGCAGACACCATATGGGCATCGCCATTTAGGTACTTGGACCCAGACCACTCTCTCCCTCTTTCTTTAAAGTGCCAGCCTTTCATGTAACTCCAGATCTGCATATTTAGCCCACTAAATGGATGAGAATCTGGAATCATTTGGTGCCTTACTAACTCATCATTACATGTACCTACAGTCATGCAGACACCTGCCCTTTATACAGGAGTCTTCCAACTTTTATAACTACTTGAAATAAAACCGTTCCTTCAATAACTTTTTTGAAATATCAGCCTTTGAAGTGGACCCAAAATTCCATCCACGTAATGCAATAGATAGGAATCTGGAATCATTTGGTCCCTCAATAACTCACGGATACTTGCGTCTAGAATTGTGGATACACTTGTATGTGATGCAGCAGTTGTCAAGCTTCTACTGGTACTTTGAATCAACCCGTTCCGTCAGTCAGTTTTAGAAATATTAGCCTTTGAAGAGCACCGAAAATTTCATCCATATAATGCAATACATTCCAATCTGGAATGACTTTGCCCCTTAATAACTCATCATTAATTGTGCCTGGAGTGATGCAGCCACCTGTGTGTGATAAGGCACTCTAATAGCTCCCGCTGGTACTTAGAATCATTTTTCTATCTCCATCTGTCTTTAAAATATAGCCCTTCAAACTGATTCCAGATTTGAATCTATGGTCCACTAAATACTTGAGAATCTGGAATCATTTGGCCCCTTAATAACTCATCATTATTTGAGACTAGAGTGATGCAGCCACCTGTATGTGGTAAAGCACTCTAATAGCTCCCACCGGTACATGGAATGAGGTTTCTCTCTCTTTCCGTCTTTGCAATATTGGCCTTCAAAGTCATTCCAGATTTGCATTTATGCGCAATCAATAGATGAGAATCTGGAATGATTTCTTCCCTTAATAACTCATCATTAATTGTGACTAGAGCGATGCAGCCACCTGTATGTGGTAAGGCACTCTTAAACCTCCCACTGGTACATGGAATGAGGTTTCTCTCTCTTTCTGTCTTTGCAGAATTGGCCTTCAAAGTCATTCCAGATTTGCATCTATGGTGCACTCAAAAGATGAGAATCTGGAATGATTTGGTCCCTTAATAACTCCTTGATGCTTGTACCTACAGTGATGCAAACACCTGTCCTTGATACCAGAGTCTTCCACCTTTTATTGACACTTGAAATCAACCCGTTCCTTCAACCAGTTGTTGAAATATCAGCCTCTGAAGTGAACCCAAAATGGCATCCATATAATGCAAAAGATGAGAATCTGGAATCATTTTGTGCCTCAATAACTCATTGACACTTTTACCTAGAATGATGCAGACACCTGTATGTGAAACAGCAGTCTTCAAGCTTTAAGCGGTACTTGAAATCAACCCGTTCTTTCAATTAGTTCTTGATATATCAGCTTTTGAATTGCACCCAAAATGTCATCCATATAATGCAAAACAGGAGAATCTGAAATCATTTGGTCCCGCAATAACTCATTGATTCTTGTAGCTGGAATGATGCAGCAACCTGAATGTGATCCAGCAGGCTTCAAGCTTTTATTGGCAATTGAAATGAACTCCTTCCTTCAACCAGTTATTGACATATCAGCTTTTGAAGTGCACCCAAAGTGTAGTCGATCCTTTGGACTTGAGAATATAGAATGTTTTGGTTTCTTTATTAGCTCATCATCACTTGTGCTACTTGAAACACAGGCAAAGGTCACAAATCCCATTTTCACATCCTGTTCATGAATACATGGACCGGAAGAAATTAACCCACAGTACTGGTGCAAGGCAACTCCAAATGGGCAGAGACGTGACCATACCTTTTGGTTGTGACCATGCATACATCCCGCATAGGTAAATACGGTGCCACAATAAATCTTCTCAGTATGAAAGTTTGTAATGATTGACAGTTAGCCACACAGACCCAGGTAAGAACAAATGGCATTAATCGTTGCCCTGATTTCTGCAGACACCATATGGGCATCGCCATTTAGGTACTTGGACCCAGACCACTCTCTCCCTCTTTCTTTAAAGTGCCAGCCTTTCATGTAACTCCAGATCTGCATATTTAGCCCACTAAATGGATGAGAATCTGGAATCATTTGGTGCCTTACTAACTCATCATTACATGTACCTACAGTCATGCAGACACCTGCCCTTTATACAGGAGTCTTCCAACTTTTATAACTACTTGAAATAAAACCGTTCCTTCAATAACTTTTTTGAAATATCAGCCTTTGAAGTGGACCCAAAATTCCATCCACGTAATGCAATAGATAGGAATCTGGAATCATTTGGTCCCTCAATAACTCACGGATACTTGCGTCTAGAATTGTGGATACACTTGTATGTGATGCAGCAGTTGTCAAGCTTCTACTGGTACTTTGAATCAACCCGTTCCGTCAGTCAGTTTTAGAAATATTAGCCTTTGAAGAGCACCGAAAATTTCATCCATATAATGCAATACATTCCAATCTGGAATGACTTTGCCCCTTAATAACTCATCATTAATTGTGCCTGGAGTGATGCAGCCACCTGTGTGTGATAAGGCACTCTAATAGCTCCCGCTGGTACTTAGAATCATTTTTCTATCTCCATCTGTCTTTAAAATATAGCCCTTCAAACTGATTCCAGATTTGAATCTATGGTCCACTAAATACTTGAGAATCTGGAATCATTTGGCCCCTTAATAACTCATCATTATTTGAGACTAGAGTGATGCAGCCACCTGTATGTGGTAAAGCACTCTAATAGCTCCCACCGGTACATGGAATGAGGTTTCTCTCTCTTTCCGTCTTTGCAATATTGGCCTTCAAAGTCATTCCAGATTTGCATTTATGCGCAATCAATAGATGAGAATCTGGAATGATTTCTTCCCTTAATAACTCATCATTAATTGTGACTAGAGCGATGCAGCCACCTGTATGTGGTAAGGCACTCTTAAACCTCCCACTGGTACATGGAATGAGGTTTCTCTCTCTTTCTGTCTTTGCAGAATTGGCCTTCAAAGTCATTCCAGATTTGCATCTATGGTGCACTCAAAAGATGAGAATCTGGAATGATTTGGTCCCTTAATAACTCCTTGATGCTTGTACCTACAGTGATGCAAACACCTGTCCTTGATACCAGAGTCTTCCACCTTTTATTGACACTTGAAATCAACCCGTTCCTTCAACCAGTTGTTGAAATATCAGCCTCTGAAGTGAACCCAAAATGGCATCCATATAATGCAAAAGATGAGAATCTGGAATCATTTTGTGCCTCAATAACTCATTGACACTTTTACCTAGAATGATGCAGACACCTGTATGTGAAACAGCAGTCTTCAAGCTTTAAGCGGTACTTGAAATCAACCCGTTCTTTCAATTAGTTCTTGATATATCAGCTTTTGAATTGCACCCAAAATGTCATCCATATAATGCAAAACAGGAGAATCTGAAATCATTTGGTCCCGCAATAACTCATTGATTCTTGTAGCTGGAATGATGCAGCAACCTGAATGTGATCCAGCAGGCTTCAAGCTTTTATTGGCAATTGAAATGAACTCCTTCCTTCAACCAGTTATTGACATATCAGCTTTTGAAGTGCACCCAAAGTGTAGTCGATCCTTTGGACTTGAGAATATAGAATGTTTTGGTTTCTTTATTAGCTCATCATCACTTGTGCTACTTGAAACACAGGCAAAGGTCACAAATCCCATTTTCACATCCTGTTCATGAATACATGGACCGGAAGAAATTAACCCACAGTACTGGTGCAAGGCAACTCCAAATGGGCAGAGACGTGACCATACCTTTTGGTTGTGACCATGCATACATCCCGCATAGGTAAATACGGTGCCACAATAAATCTTCTCAGTATGAAAGTTTGTAATGATTGACAGTTAGCCACACAGACCCAGGTAAGAACAAATGGCATTAATCGTTGCCCTGATTTCTGCAGACACCATATGGGCATCGCCATTTAGGTACTTGGACCCAGACCACTCTCTCCCTCTTTCTTTAAAGTGCCAGCCTTTCATGTAACTCCAGATCTGCATATTTAGCCCACTAAATGGATGAGAATCTGGAATCATTTGGTGCCTTACTAACTCATCATTACATGTACCTACAGTCATGCAGACACCTGCCCTTTATACAGGAGTCTTCCAACTTTTATAACTACTTGAAATAAAACCGTTCCTTCAATAACTTTTTTGAAATATCAGCCTTTGAAGTGGACCCAAAATTCCATCCACGTAATGCAATAGATAGGAATCTGGAATCATTTGGTCCCTCAATAACTCACGGATACTTGCGTCTAGAATTGTGGATACACTTGTATGTGATGCAGCAGTTGTCAAGCTTCTACTGGTACTTTGAATCAACCCGTTCCGTCAGTCAGTTTTAGAAATATTAGCCTTTGAAGAGCACCGAAAATTTCATCCATATAATGCAATACATTCCAATCTGGAATGACTTTGCCCCTTAATAACTCATCATTAATTGTGCCTGGAGTGATGCAGCCACCTGTGTGTGATAAGGCACTCTAATAGCTCCCGCTGGTACTTAGAATCATTTTTCTATCTCCATCTGTCTTTAAAATATAGCCCTTCAAACTGATTCCAGATTTGAATCTATGGTCCACTAAATACTTGAGAATCTGGAATCATTTGGCCCCTTAATAACTCATCATTATTTGAGACTAGAGTGATGCAGCCACCTGTATGTGGTAAAGCACTCTAATAGCTCCCACCGGTACATGGAATGAGGTTTCTCTCTCTTTCCGTCTTTGCAATATTGGCCTTCAAAGTCATTCCAGATTTGCATTTATGCGCAATCAATAGATGAGAATCTGGAATGATTTCTTCCCTTAATAACTCATCATTAATTGTGACTAGAGCGATGCAGCCACCTGTATGTGGTAAGGCACTCTTAAACCTCCCACTGGTACATGGAATGAGGTTTCTCTCTCTTTCTGTCTTTGCAGAATTGGCCTTCAAAGTCATTCCAGATTTGCATCTATGGTGCACTCAAAAGATGAGAATCTGGAATGATTTGGTCCCTTAATAACTCCTTGATGCTTGTACCTACAGTGATGCAAACACCTGTCCTTGATACCAGAGTCTTCCACCTTTTATTGACACTTGAAATCAACCCGTTCCTTCAACCAGT
The DNA here is from genome assembly GCF_014851395.1 of Micropterus salmoides. Lineage (NCBI taxonomy): Eukaryota > Metazoa > Chordata > Actinopteri > Centrarchiformes > Centrarchidae > Micropterus > Micropterus salmoides. The sequence goes on from NW_024043586.1 coordinate 13,371, forward strand.
TGTTGAAATATCAGCCTCTGAAGTGAACCCAAAATGGCATCCATATAATGCAAAAGATGAGAATCTGGAATCATTTTGTGCCTCAATAACTCATTGACACTTTTACCTAGAATGATGCAGACACCTGTATGTGAAACAGCAGTCTTCAAGCTTTAAGCGGTACTTGAAATCAACCCGTTCTTTCAATTAGTTCTTGATATATCAGCTTTTGAATTGCACCCAAAATGTCATCCATATAATGCAAAACAGGAGAATCTGAAATCATTTGGTCCCGCAATAACTCATTGATTCTTGTAGCTGGAATGATGCAGCAACCTGAATGTGATCCAGCAGGCTTCAAGCTTTTATTGGCAATTGAAATGAACTCCTTCCTTCAACCAGTTATTGACATATCAGCTTTTGAAGTGCACCCAAAGTGTAGTCGATCCTTTGGACTTGAGAATATAGAATGTTTTGGTTTCTTTATTAGCTCATCATCACTTGTGCTACTTGAAACACAGGCAAAGGTCACAAATCCCATTTTCACATCCTGTTCATGAATACATGGACCGGAAGAAATTAACCCACAGTACTGGTGCAAGGCAACTCCAAATGGGCAGAGACGTGACCATACCTTTTGGTTGTGACCATGCATACATCCCGCATAGGTAAATACGGTGCCACAATAAATCTTCTCAGTATGAAAGTTTGTAATGATTGACAGTTAGCCACACAGACCCAGGTAAGAACAAATGGCATTAATCGTTGCCCTGATTTCTGCAGACACCATATGGGCATCGCCATTTAGGTACTTGGACCCAGACCACTCTCTCCCTCTTTCTTTAAAGTGCCAGCCTTTCATGTAACTCCAGATCTGCATATTTAGCCCACTAAATGGATGAGAATCTGGAATCATTTGGTGCCTTACTAACTCATCATTACATGTACCTACAGTCATGCAGACACCTGCCCTTTATACAGGAGTCTTCCAACTTTTATAACTACTTGAAATAAAACCGTTCCTTCAATAACTTTTTTGAAATATCAGCCTTTGAAGTGGACCCAAAATTCCATCCACGTAATGCAATAGATAGGAATCTGGAATCATTTGGTCCCTCAATAACTCACGGATACTTGCGTCTAGAATTGTGGATACACTTGTATGTGATGCAGCAGTTGTCAAGCTTCTACTGGTACTTTGAATCAACCCGTTCCGTCAGTCAGTTTTAGAAATATTAGCCTTTGAAGAGCACCGAAAATTTCATCCATATAATGCAATACATTCCAATCTGGAATGACTTTGCCCCTTAATAACTCATCATTAATTGTGCCTGGAGTGATGCAGCCACCTGTGTGTGATAAGGCACTCTAATAGCTCCCGCTGGTACTTAGAATCATTTTTCTATCTCCATCTGTCTTTAAAATATAGCCCTTCAAACTGATTCCAGATTTGAATCTATGGTCCACTAAATACTTGAGAATCTGGAATCATTTGGCCCCTTAATAACTCATCATTATTTGAGACTAGAGTGATGCAGCCACCTGTATGTGGTAAAGCACTCTAATAGCTCCCACCGGTACATGGAATGAGGTTTCTCTCTCTTTCCGTCTTTGCAATATTGGCCTTCAAAGTCATTCCAGATTTGCATTTATGCGCAATCAATAGATGAGAATCTGGAATGATTTCTTCCCTTAATAACTCATCATTAATTGTGACTAGAGCGATGCAGCCACCTGTATGTGGTAAGGCACTCTTAAACCTCCCACTGGTACATGGAATGAGGTTTCTCTCTCTTTCTGTCTTTGCAGAATTGGCCTTCAAAGTCATTCCAGATTTGCATCTATGGTGCACTCAAAAGATGAGAATCTGGAATGATTTGGTCCCTTAATAACTCCTTGATGCTTGTACCTACAGTGATGCAAACACCTGTCCTTGATACCAGAGTCTTCCACCTTTTATTGACACTTGAAATCAACCCGTTCCTTCAACCAGTTGTTGAAATATCAGCCTCTGAAGTGAACCCAAAATGGCATCCATATAATGCAAAAGATGAGAATCTGGAATCATTTTGTGCCTCAATAACTCATTGACACTTTTACCTAGAATGATGCAGACACCTGTATGTGAAACAGCAGTCTTCAAGCTTTAAGCGGTACTTGAAATCAACCCGTTCTTTCAATTAGTTCTTGATATATCAGCTTTTGAATTGCACCCAAAATGTCATCCATATAATGCAAAACAGGAGAATCTGAAATCATTTGGTCCCGCAATAACTCATTGATTCTTGTAGCTGGAATGATGCAGCAACCTGAATGTGATCCAGCAGGCTTCAAGCTTTTATTGGCAATTGAAATGAACTCCTTCCTTCAACCAGTTATTGACATATCAGCTTTTGAAGTGCACCCAAAGTGTAGTCGATCCTTTGGACTTGAGAATATAGAATGTTTTGGTTTCTTTATTAGCTCATCATCACTTGTGCTACTTGAAACACAGGCAAAGGTCACAAATCCCATTTTCACATCCTGTTCATGAATACATGGACCGGAAGAAATTAACCCACAGTACTGGTGCAAGGCAACTCCAAATGGGCAGAGACGTGACCATACCTTTTGGTTGTGACCATGCATACATCCCGCATAGGTAAATACGGTGCCACAATAAATCTTCTCAGTATGAAAGTTTGTAATGATTGACAGTTAGCCACACAGACCCAGGTAAGAACAAATGGCATTAATCGTTGCCCTGATTTCTGCAGACACCATATGGGCATCGCCATTTAGGTACTTGGACCCAGACCACTCTCTCCCTCTTTCTTTAAAGTGCCAGCCTTTCATGTAACTCCAGATCTGCATATTTAGCCCACTAAATGGATGAGAATCTGGAATCATTTGGTGCCTTACTAACTCATCATTACATGTACCTACAGTCATGCAGACACCTGCCCTTTATACAGGAGTCTTCCAACTTTTATAACTACTTGAAATAAAACCGTTCCTTCAATAACTTTTTTGAAATATCAGCCTTTGAAGTGGACCCAAAATTCCATCCACGTAATGCAATAGATAGGAATCTGGAATCATTTGGTCCCTCAATAACTCACGGATACTTGCGTCTAGAATTGTGGATACACTTGTATGTGATGCAGCAGTTGTCAAGCTTCTACTGGTACTTTGAATCAACCCGTTCCGTCAGTCAGTTTTAGAAATATTAGCCTTTGAAGAGCACCGAAAATTTCATCCATATAATGCAATACATTCCAATCTGGAATGACTTTGCCCCTTAATAACTCATCATTAATTGTGCCTGGAGTGATGCAGCCACCTGTGTGTGATAAGGCACTCTAATAGCTCCCGCTGGTACTTAGAATCATTTTTCTATCTCCATCTGTCTTTAAAATATAGCCCTTCAAACTGATTCCAGATTTGAATCTATGGTCCACTAAATACTTGAGAATCTGGAATCATTTGGCCCCTTAATAACTCATCATTATTTGAGACTAGAGTGATGCAGCCACCTGTATGTGGTAAAGCACTCTAATAGCTCCCACCGGTACATGGAATGAGGTTTCTCTCTCTTTCCGTCTTTGCAATATTGGCCTTCAAAGTCATTCCAGATTTGCATTTATGCGCAATCAATAGATGAGAATCTGGAATGATTTCTTCCCTTAATAACTCATCATTAATTGTGACTAGAGCGATGCAGCCACCTGTATGTGGTAAGGCACTCTTAAACCTCCCACTGGTACATGGAATGAGGTTTCTCTCTCTTTCTGTCTTTGCAGAATTGGCCTTCAAAGTCATTCCAGATTTGCATCTATGGTGCACTCAAAAGATGAGAATCTGGAATGATTTGGTCCCTTAATAACTCCTTGATGCTTGTACCTACAGTGATGCAAACACCTGTCCTTGATACCAGAGTCTTCCACCTTTTATTGACACTTGAAATCAACCCGTTCCTTCAACCAGTTGTTGAAATATCAGCCTCTGAAGTGAACCCAAAATGGCATCCATATAATGCAAAAGATGAGAATCTGGAATCATTTTGTGCCTCAATAACTCATTGACACTTTTACCTAGAATGATGCAGACACCTGTATGTGAAACAGCAGTCTTCAAGCTTTAAGCGGTACTTGAAATCAACCCGTTCTTTCAATTAGTTCTTGATATATCAGCTTTTGAATTGCACCCAAAATGTCATCCATATAATGCAAAACAGGAGAATCTGAAATCATTTGGTCCCGCAATAACTCATTGATTCTTGTAGCTGGAATGATGCAGCAACCTGAATGTGATCCAGCAGGCTTCAAGCTTTTATTGGCAATTGAAATGAACTCCTTCCTTCAACCAGTTATTGACATATCAGCTTTTGAAGTGCACCCAAAGTGTAGTCGATCCTTTGGACTTGAGAATATAGAATGTTTTGGTTTCTTTATTAGCTCATCATCACTTGTGCTACTTGAAACACAGGCAAAGGTCACAAATCCCATTTTCACATCCTGTTCATGAATACATGGACCGGAAGAAATTAACCCACAGTACTGGTGCAAGGCAACTCCAAATGGGCAGAGACGTGACCATACCTTTTGGTTGTGACCATGCATACATCCCGCATAGGTAAATACGGTGCCACAATAAATCTTCTCAGTATGAAAGTTTGTAATGATTGACAGTTAGCCACACAGACCCAGGTAAGAACAAATGGCATTAATCGTTGCCCTGATTTCTGCAGACACCATATGGGCATCGCCATTTAGGTACTTGGACCCAGACCACTCTCTCCCTCTTTCTTTAAAGTGCCAGCCTTTCATGTAACTCCAGATCTGCATATTTAGCCCACTAAATGGATGAGAATCTGGAATCATTTGGTGCCTTACTAACTCATCATTACATGTACCTACAGTCATGCAGACACCTGCCCTTTATACAGGAGTCTTCCAACTTTTATAACTACTTGAAATAAAACCGTTCCTTCAATAACTTTTTTGAAATATCAGCCTTTGAAGTGGACCCAAAATTCCATCCACGTAATGCAATAGATAGGAATCTGGAATCATTTGGTCCCTCAATAACTCACGGATACTTGCGTCTAGAATTGTGGATACACTTGTATGTGATGCAGCAGTTGTCAAGCTTCTACTGGTACTTTGAATCAACCCGTTCCGTCAGTCAGTTTTAGAAATATTAGCCTTTGAAGAGCACCGAAAATTTCATCCATATAATGCAATACATTCCAATCTGGAATGACTTTGCCCCTTAATAACTCATCATTAATTGTGCCTGGAGTGATGCAGCCACCTGTGTGTGATAAGGCACTCTAATAGCTCCCGCTGGTACTTAGAATCATTTTTCTATCTCCATCTGTCTTTAAAATATAGCCCTTCAAACTGATTCCAGATTTGAATCTATGGTCCACTAAATACTTGAGAATCTGGAATCATTTGGCCCCTTAATAACTCATCATTATTTGAGACTAGAGTGATGCAGCCACCTGTATGTGGTAAAGCACTCTAATAGCTCCCACCGGTACATGGAATGAGGTTTCTCTCTCTTTCCGTCTTTGCAATATTGGCCTTCAAAGTCATTCCAGATTTGCATTTATGCGCAATCAATAGATGAGAATCTGGAATGATTTCTTCCCTTAATAACTCATCATTAATTGTGACTAGAGCGATGCAGCCACCTGTATGTGGTAAGGCACTCTTAAACCTCCCACTGGTACATGGAATGAGGTTTCTCTCTCTTTCTGTCTTTGCAGAATTGGCCTTCAAAGTCATTCCAGATTTGCATCTATGGTGCACTCAAAAGATGAGAATCTGGAATGATTTGGTCCCTTAATAACTCCTTGATGCTTGTACCTACAGTGATGCAAACACCTGTCCTTGATACCAGAGTCTTCCACCTTTTATTGACACTTGAAATCAACCCGTTCCTTCAACCAGTTGTTGAAATATCAGCCTCTGAAGTGAACCCAAAATGGCATCCATATAATGCAAAAGATGAGAATCTGGAATCATTTTGTGCCTCAATAACTCATTGACACTTTTACCTAGAATGATGCAGACACCTGTATGTGAAACAGCAGTCTTCAAGCTTTAAGCGGTACTTGAAATCAACCCGTTCTTTCAATTAGTTCTTGATATATCAGCTTTTGAATTGCACCCAAAATGTCATCCATATAATGCAAAACAGGAGAATCTGAAATCATTTGGTCCCGCAATAACTCATTGATTCTTGTAGCTGGAATGATGCAGCAACCTGAATGTGATCCAGCAGGCTTCAAGCTTTTATTGGCAATTGAAATGAACTCCTTCCTTCAACCAGTTATTGACATATCAGCTTTTGAAGTGCACCCAAAGTGTAGTCGATCCTTTGGACTTGAGAATATAGAATGTTTTGGTTTCTTTATTAGCTCATCATCACTTGTGCTACTTGAAACACAGGCAAAGGTCACAAATCCCATTTTCACATCCTGTTCATGAATACATGGACCGGAAGAAATTAACCCACAGTACTGGTGCAAGGCAACTCCAAATGGGCAGAGACGTGACCATACCTTTTGGTTGTGACCATGCATACATCCCGCATAGGTAAATACGGTGCCACAATAAATCTTCTCAGTATGAAAGTTTGTAATGATTGACAGTTAGCCACACAGACCCAGGTAAGAACAAATGGCATTAATCGTTGCCCTGATTTCTGCAGACACCATATGGGCATCGCCATTTAGGTACTTGGACCCAGACCACTCTCTCCCTCTTTCTTTAAAGTGCCAGCCTTTCATGTAACTCCAGATCTGCATATTTAGCCCACTAAATGGATGAGAATCTGGAATCATTTGGTGCCTTACTAACTCATCATTACATGTACCTACAGTCATGCAGACACCTGCCCTTTATACAGGAGTCTTCCAACTTTTATAACTACTTGAAATAAAACCGTTCCTTCAATAACTTTTTTGAAATATCAGCCTTTGAAGTGGACCCAAAATTCCATCCACGTAATGCAATAGATAGGAATCTGGAATCATTTGGTCCCTCAATAACTCACGGATACTTGCGTCTAGAATTGTGGATACACTTGTATGTGATGCAGCAGTTGTCAAGCTTCTACTGGTACTTTGAATCAACCCGTTCCGTCAGTCAGTTTTAGAAATATTAGCCTTTGAAGAGCACCGAAAATTTCATCCATATAATGCAATACATTCCAATCTGGAATGACTTTGCCCCTTAATAACTCATCATTAATTGTGCCTGGAGTGATGCAGCCACCTGTGTGTGATAAGGCACTCTAATAGCTCCCGCTGGTACTTAGAATCATTTTTCTATCTCCATCTGTCTTTAAAATATAGCCCTTCAAACTGATTCCAGATTTGAATCTATGGTCCACTAAATACTTGAGAATCTGGAATCATTTGGCCCCTTAATAACTCATCATTATTTGAGACTAGAGTGATGCAGCCACCTGTATGTGGTAAAGCACTCTAATAGCTCCCACCGGTACATGGAATGAGGTTTCTCTCTCTTTCCGTCTTTGCAATATTGGCCTTCAAAGTCATTCCAGATTTGCATTTATGCGCAATCAATAGATGAGAATCTGGAATGATTTCTTCCCTTAATAACTCATCATTAATTGTGACTAGAGCGATGCAGCCACCTGTATGTGGTAAGGCACTCTTAAACCTCCCACTGGTACATGGAATGAGGTTTCTCTCTCTTTCTGTCTTTGCAGAATTGGCCTTCAAAGTCATTCCAGATTTGCATCTATGGTGCACTCAAAAGATGAGAATCTGGAATGATTTGGTCCCTTAATAACTCCTTGATGCTTGTACCTACAGTGATGCAAACACCTGTCCTTGATACCAGAGTCTTCCACCTTTTATTGACACTTGAAATCAACCCGTTCCTTCAACCAGTTGTTGAAATATCAGCCTCTGAAGTGAACCCAAAATGGCATCCATATAATGCAAAAGATGAGAATCTGGAATCATTTTGTGCCTCAATAACTCATTGACACTTTTACCTAGAATGATGCAGACACCTGTATGTGAAACAGCAGTCTTCAAGCTTTAAGCGGTACTTGAAATCAACCCGTTCTTTCAATTAGTTCTTGATATATCAGCTTTTGAATTGCACCCAAAATGTCATCCATATAATGCAAAACAGGAGAATCTGAAATCATTTGGTCCCGCAATAACTCATTGATTCTTGTAGCTGGAATGATGCAGCAACCTGAATGTGATCCAGCAGGCTTCAAGCTTTTATTGGCAATTGAAATGAACTCCTTCCTTCAACCAGTTATTGACATATCAGCTTTTGAAGTGCACCCAAAGTGTAGTCGATCCTTTGGACTTGAGAATATAGAATGTTTTGGTTTCTTTATTAGCTCATCATCACTTGTGCTACTTGAAACACAGGCAAAGGTCACAAATCCCATTTTCACATCCTGTTCATGAATACATGGACCGGAAGAAATTAACCCACAGTACTGGTGCAAGGCAACTCCAAATGGGCAGAGACGTGACCATACCTTTTGGTTGTGACCATGCATACATCCCGCATAGGTAAATACGGTGCCACAATAAATCTTCTCAGTATGAAAGTTTGTAATGATTGACAGTTAGCCACACAGACCCAGGTAAGAACAAATGGCATTAATCGTTGCCCTGATTTCTGCAGACACCATATGGGCATCGCCATTTAGGTACTTGGACCCAGACCACTCTCTCCCTCTTTCTTTAAAGTGCCAGCCTTTCATGTAACTCCAGATCTGCATATTTAGCCCACTAAATGGATGAGAATCTGGAATCATTTGGTGCCTTACTAACTCATCATTACATGTACCTACAGTCATGCAGACACCTGCCCTTTATACAGGAGTCTTCCAACTTTTATAACTACTTGAAATAAAACCGTTCCTTCAATAACTTTTTTGAAATATCAGCCTTTGAAGTGGACCCAAAATTCCATCCACGTAATGCAATAGATAGGAATCTGGAATCATTTGGTCCCTCAATAACTCACGGATACTTGCGTCTAGAATTGTGGATACACTTGTATGTGATGCAGCAGTTGTCAAGCTTCTACTGGTACTTTGAATCAACCCGTTCCGTCAGTCAGTTTTAGAAATATTAGCCTTTGAAGAGCACCGAAAATTTCATCCATATAATGCAATACATTCCAATCTGGAATGACTTTGCCCCTTAATAACTCATCATTAATTGTGCCTGGAGTGATGCAGCCACCTGTGTGTGATAAGGCACTCTAATAGCTCCCGCTGGTACTTAGAATCATTTTTCTATCTCCATCTGTCTTTAAAATATAGCCCTTCAAACTGATTCCAGATTTGAATCTATGGTCCACTAAATACTTGAGAATCTGGAATCATTTGGCCCCTTAATAACTCATCATTATTTGAGACTAGAGTGATGCAGCCACCTGTATGTGGTAAAGCACTCTAATAGCTCCCACCGGTACATGGAATGAGGTTTCTCTCTCTTTCCGTCTTTGCAATATTGGCCTTCAAAGTCATTCCAGATTTGCATTTATGCGCAATCAATAGATGAGAATCTGGAATGATTTCTTCCCTTAATAACTCATCATTAATTGTGACTAGAGCGATGCAGCCACCTGTATGTGGTAAGGCACTCTTAAACCTCCCACTGGTACATGGAATGAGGTTTCTCTCTCTTTCTGTCTTTGCAGAATTGGCCTTCAAAGTCATTCCAGATTTGCATCTATGGTGCACTCAAAAGATGAGAATCTGGAATGATTTGGTCCCTTAATAACTCCTTGATGCTTGTACCTACAGTGATGCAAACACCTGTCCTTGATACCAGAGTCTTCCACCTTTTATTGACACTTGAAATCAACCCGTTCCTTCAACCAGTTGTTGAAATATCAGCCTCTGAAGTGAACCCAAAATGGCATCCATATAATGCAAAAGATGAGAATCTGGAATCATTTTGTGCCTCAATAACTCATTGACACTTTTACCTAGAATGATGCAGACACCTGTATGTGAAACAGCAGTCTTCAAGCTTTAAGCGGTACTTGAAATCAACCCGTTCTTTCAATTAGTTCTTGATATATCAGCTTTTGAATTGCACCCAAAATGTCATCCATATAATGCAAAACAGGAGAATCTGAAATCATTTGGTCCCGCAATAACTCATTGATTCTTGTAGCTGGAATGATGCAGCAACCTGAATGTGATCCAGCAGGCTTCAAGCTTTTATTGGCAATTGAAATGAACTCCTTCCTTCAACCAGTTATTGACATATCAGCTTTTGAAGTGCACCCAAAGTGTAGTCGATCCTTTGGACTTGAGAATATAGAATGTTTTGGTTTCTTTATTAGCTCATCATCACTTGTGCTACTTGAAACACAGGCAAAGGTCACAAATCCCATTTTCACATCCTGTTCATGAATACATGGACCGGAAGAAATTAACCCACAGTACTGGTGCAAGGCAACTCCAAATGGGCAGAGACGTGACCATACCTTTTGGTTGTGACCATGCATACATCCCGCATAGGTAAATACGGTGCCACAATAAATCTTCTCAGTATGAAAGTTTGTAATGATTGACAGTTAGCCACACAGACCCAGGTAAGAACAAATGGCATTAATCGTTGCCCTGATTTCTGCAGACACCATATGGGCATCGCCATTTAGGTACTTGGACCCAGACCACTCTCTCCCTCTTTCTTTAAAGTGCCAGCCTTTCATGTAACTCCAGATCTGCATATTTAGCCCACTAAATGGATGAGAATCTGGAATCATTTGGTGCCTTACTAACTCATCATTACATGTACCTACAGTCATGCAGACACCTGCCCTTTATACAGGAGTCTTCCAACTTTTATAACTACTTGAAATAAAACCGTTCCTTCAATAACTTTTTTGAAATATCAGCCTTTGAAGTGGACCCAAAATTCCATCCACGTAATGCAATAGATAGGAATCTGGAATCATTTGGTCCCTCAATAACTCACGGATACTTGCGTCTAGAATTGTGGATACACTTGTATGTGATGCAGCAGTTGTCAAGCTTCTACTGGTACTTTGAATCAACCCGTTCCGTCAGTCAGTTTTAGAAATATTAGCCTTTGAAGAGCACCGAAAATTTCATCCATATAATGCAATACATTCCAATCTGGAATGACTTTGCCCCTTAATAACTCATCATTAATTGTGCCTGGAGTGATGCAGCCACCTGTGTGTGATAAGGCACTCTAATAGCTCCCGCTGGTACTTAGAATCATTTTTCTATCTCCATCTGTCTTTAAAATATAGCCCTTCAAACTGATTCCAGATTTGAATCTATGGTCCACTAAATACTTGAGAATCTGGAATCATTTGGCCCCTTAATAACTCATCATTATTTGAGACTAGAGTGATGCAGCCACCTGTATGTGGTAAAGCACTCTAATAGCTCCCACCGGTACATGGAATGAGGTTTCTCTCTCTTTCCGTCTTTGCAATATTGGCCTTCAAAGTCATTCCAGATTTGCATTTATGCGCAATCAATAGATGAGAATCTGGAATGATTTCTTCCCTTAATAACTCATCATTAATTGTGACTAGAGCGATGCAGCCACCTGTATGTGGTAAGGCACTCTTAAACCTCCCACTGGTACATGGAATGAGGTTTCTCTCTCTTTCTGTCTTTGCAGAATTGGCCTTCAAAGTCATTCCAGATTTGCATCTATGGTGCACTCAAAAGATGAGAATCTGGAATGATTTGGTCCCTTAATAACTCCTTGATGCTTGTACCTACAGTGATGCAAACACCTGTCCTTGATACCAGAGTCTTCCACCTTTTATTGACACTTGAAATCAACCCGTTCCTTCAACCAGTTGTTGAAATATCAGCCTCTGAAGTGAACCCAAAATGGCATCCATATAATGCAAAAGATGAGAATCTGGAATCATTTTGTGCCTCAATAACTCATTGACACTTTTACCTAGAATGATGCAGACACCTGTATGTGAAACAGCAGTCTTCAAGCTTTAAGCGGTACTTGAAATCAACCCGTTCTTTCAATTAGTTCTTGATATATCAGCTTTTGAATTGCACCCAAAATGTCATCCATATAATGCAAAACAGGAGAATCTGAAATCATTTGGTCCCGCAATAACTCATTGATTCTTGTAGCTGGAATGATGCAGCAACCTGAATGTGATCCAGCAGGCTTCAAGCTTTTATTGGCAATTGAAATGAACTCCTTCCTTCAACCAGTTATTGACATATCAGCTTTTGAAGTGCACCCAAAGTGTAGTCGATCCTTTGGACTTGAGAATATAGAATGTTTTGGTTTCTTTATTAGCTCATCATCACTTGTGCTACTTGAAACACAGGCAAAGGTCACAAATCCCATTTTCACATCCTGTTCATGAATACATGGACCGGAAGAAATTAACCCACAGTACTGGTGCAAGGCAACTCCAAATGGGCAGAGACGTGACCATACCTTTTGGTTGTGACCATGCATACATCCCGCATAGGTAAATACGGTGCCACAATAAATCTTCTCAGTATGAAAGTTTGTAATGATTGACAGTTAGCCACACAGACCCAGGTAAGAACAAATGGCATTAATCGTTGCCCTGATTTCTGCAGACACCATATGGGCATCGCCATTTAGGTACTTGGACCCAGACCACTCTCTCCCTCTTTCTTTAAAGTGCCAGCCTTTCATGTAACTCCAGATCTGCATATTTAGCCCACTAAATGGATGAGAATCTGGAATCATTTGGTGCCTTACTAACTCATCATTACATGTACCTACAGTCATGCAGACACCTGCCCTTTATACAGGAGTCTTCCAACTTTTATAACTACTTGAAATAAAACCGTTCCTTCAATAACTTTTTTGAAATATCAGCCTTTGAAGTGGACCCAAAATTCCATCCACGTAATGCAATAGATAGGAATCTGGAATCATTTGGTCCCTCAATAACTCACGGATACTTGCGTCTAGAATTGTGGATACACTTGTATGTGATGCAGCAGTTGTCAAGCTTCTACTGGTACTTTGAATCAACCCGTTCCGTCAGTCAGTTTTAGAAATATTAGCCTTTGAAGAGCACCGAAAATTTCATCCATATAATGCAATACATTCCAATCTGGAATGACTTTGCCCCTTAATAACTCATCATTAATTGTGCCTGGAGTGATGCAGCCACCTGTGTGTGATAAGGCACTCTAATAGCTCCCGCTGGTACTTAGAATCATTTTTCTATCTCCATCTGTCTTTAAAATATAGCCCTTCAAACTGATTCCAGATTTGAATCTATGGTCCACTAAATACTTGAGAATCTGGAATCATTTGGCCCCTTAATAACTCATCATTATTTGAGACTAGAGTGATGCAGCCACCTGTATGTGGTAAAGCACTCTAATAGCTCCCACCGGTACATGGAATGAGGTTTCTCTCTCTTTCCGTCTTTGCAATATTGGCCTTCAAAGTCATTCCAGATTTGCATTTATGCGCAATCAATAGATGAGAATCTGGAATGATTTCTTCCCTTAATAACTCATCATTAATTGTGACTAGAGCGATGCAGCCACCTGTATGTGGTAAGGCACTCTTAAACCTCCCACTGGTACATGGAATGAGGTTTCTCTCTCTTTCTGTCTTTGCAGAATTGGCCTTCAAAGTCATTCCAGATTTGCATCTATGGTGCACTCAAAAGATGAGAATCTGGAATGATTTGGTCCCTTAATAACTCCTTGATGCTTGTACCTACAGTGATGCAAACACCTGTCCTTGATACCAGAGTCTTCCACCTTTTATTGACACTTGAAATCAACCCGTTCCTTCAACCAGTTGTTGAAATATCAGCCTCTGAAGTGAACCCAAAATGGCATCCATATAATGCAAAAGATGAGAATCTGGAATCATTTTGTGCCTCAATAACTCATTGACACTTTTACCTAGAATGATGCAGACACCTGTATGTGAAACAGCAGTCTTCAAGCTTTAAGCGGTACTTGAAATCAACCCGTTCTTTCAATTAGTTCTTGATATATCAGCTTTTGAATTGCACCCAAAATGTCATCCATATAATGCAAAACAGGAGAATCTGAAATCATTTGGTCCCGCAATAACTCATTGATTCTTGTAGCTGGAATGATGCAGCAACCTGAATGTGATCCAGCAGGCTTCAAGCTTTTATTGGCAATTGAAATGAACTCCTTCCTTCAACCAGTTATTGACATATCAGCTTTTGAAGTGCACCCAAAGTGTAGTCGATCCTTTGGACTTGAGAATATAGAATGTTTTGGTTTCTTTATTAGCTCATCATCACTTGTGCTACTTGAAACACAGGCAAAGGTCACAAATCCCATTTTCACATCCTGTTCATGAATACATGGACCGGAAGAAATTAACCCACAGTACTGGTGCAAGGCAACTCCAAATGGGCAGAGACGTGACCATACCTTTTGGTTGTGACCATGCATACATCCCGCATAGGTAAATACGGTGCCACAATAAATCTTCTCAGTATGAAAGTTTGTAATGATTGACAGTTAGCCACACAGACCCAGGTAAGAACAAATGGCATTAATCGTTGCCCTGATTTCTGCAGACACCATATGGGCATCGCCATTTAGGTACTTGGACCCAGACCACTCTCTCCCTCTTTCTTTAAAGTGCCAGCCTTTCATGTAACTCCAGATCTGCATATTTAGCCCACTAAATGGATGAGAATCTGGAATCATTTGGTGCCTTACTAACTCATCATTACATGTACCTACAGTCATGCAGACACCTGCCCTTTATACAGGAGTCTTCCAACTTTTATAACTACTTGAAATAAAACCGTTCCTTCAATAACTTTTTTGAAATATCAGCCTTTGAAGTGGACCCAAAATTCCATCCACGTAATGCAATAGATAGGAATCTGGAATCATTTGGTCCCTCAATAACTCACGGATACTTGCGTCTAGAATTGTGGATACACTTGTATGTGATGCAGCAGTTGTCAAGCTTCTACTGGTACTTTGAATCAACCCGTTCCGTCAGTCAGTTTTAGAAATATTAGCCTTTGAAGAGCACCGAAAATTTCATCCATATAATGCAATACATTCCAATCTGGAATGACTTTGCCCCTTAATAACTCATCATTAATTGTGCCTGGAGTGATGCAGCCACCTGTGTGTGATAAGGCACTCTAATAGCTCCCGCTGGTACTTAGAATCATTTTTCTATCTCCATCTGTCTTTAAAATATAGCCCTTCAAACTGATTCCAGATTTGAATCTATGGTCCACTAAATACTTGAGAATCTGGAATCATTTGGCCCCTTAATAACTCATCATTATTTGAGACTAGAGTGATGCAGCCACCTGTATGTGGTAAAGCACTCTAATAGCTCCCACCGGTACATGGAATGAGGTTTCTCTCTCTTTCCGTCTTTGCAATATTGGCCTTCAAAGTCATTCCAGATTTGCATTTATGCGCAATCAATAGATGAGAATCTGGAATGATTTCTTCCCTTAATAACTCATCATTAATTGTGACTAGAGCGATGCAGCCACCTGTATGTGGTAAGGCACTCTTAAACCTCCCACTGGTACATGGAATGAGGTTTCTCTCTCTTTCTGTCTTTGCAGAATTGGCCTTCAAAGTCATTCCAGATTTGCATCTATGGTGCACTCAAAAGATGAGAATCTGGAATGATTTGGTCCCTTAATAACTCCTTGATGCTTGTACCTACAGTGATGCAAACACCTGTCCTTGATACCAGAGTCTTCCACCTTTTATTGACACTTGAAATCAACCCGTTCCTTCAACCAGTTGTTGAAATATCAGCCTCTGAAGTGAACCCAAAATGGCATCCATATAATGCAAAAGATGAGAATCTGGAATCATTTTGTGCCTCAATAACTCATTGACACTTTTACCTAGAATGATGCAGACACCTGTATGTGAAACAGCAGTCTTCAAGCTTTAAGCGGTACTTGAAATCAACCCGTTCTTTCAATTAGTTCTTGATATATCAGCTTTTGAATTGCACCCAAAATGTCATCCATATAATGCAAAACAGGAGAATCTGAAATCATTTGGTCCCGCAATAACTCATTGATTCTTGTAGCTGGAATGATGCAGCAACCTGAATGTGATCCAGCAGGCTTCAAGCTTTTATTGGCAATTGAAATGAACTCCTTCCTTCAACCAGTTATTGACATATCAGCTTTTGAAGTGCACCCAAAGTGTAGTCGATCCTTTGGACTTGAGAATATAGAATGTTTTGGTTTCTTTATTAGCTCATCATCACTTGTGCTACTTGAAACACAGGCAAAGGTCACAAATCCCATTTTCACATCCTGTTCATGAATACATGGACCGGAAGAAATTAACCCACAGTACTGGTGCAAGGCAACTCCAAATGGGCAGAGACGTGACCATACCTTTTGGTTGTGACCATGCATACATCCCGCATAGGTAAATACGGTGCCACAATAAATCTTCTCAGTATGAAAGTTTGTAATGATTGACAGTTAGCCACACAGACCCAGGTAAGAACAAATGGCATTAATCGTTGCCCTGATTTCTGCAGACACCATATGGGCATCGCCATTTAGGTACTTGGACCCAGACCACTCTCTCCCTCTTTCTTTAAAGTGCCAGCCTTTCATGTAACTCCAGATCTGCATATTTAGCCCACTAAATGGATGAGAATCTGGAATCATTTGGTGCCTTACTAACTCATCATTACATGTACCTACAGTCATGCAGACACCTGCCCTTTATACAGGAGTCTTCCAACTTTTATAACTACTTGAAATAAAACCGTTCCTTCAATAACTTTTTTGAAATATCAGCCTTTGAAGTGGACCCAAAATTCCATCCACGTAATGCAATAGATAGGAATCTGGAATCATTTGGTCCCTCAATAACTCACGGATACTTGCGTCTAGAATTGTGGATACACTTGTATGTGATGCAGCAGTTGTCAAGCTTCTACTGGTACTTTGAATCAACCCGTTCCGTCAGTCAGTTTTAGAAATATTAGCCTTTGAAGAGCACCGAAAATTTCATCCATATAATGCAATACATTCCAATCTGGAATGACTTTGCCCCTTAATAACTCATCATTAATTGTGCCTGGAGTGATGCAGCCACCTGTGTGTGATAAGGCACTCTAATAGCTCCCGCTGGTACTTAGAATCATTTTTCTATCTCCATCTGTCTTTAAAATATAGCCCTTCAAACTGATTCCAGATTTGAATCTATGGTCCACTAAATCTTGAGAATCTGGAATCATTTGGCCCCTTAATAACTCATCATTATTTGAGACTAGAGTGATGCAGCCACCTGTATGTGGTAAAGCACTCTAATAGCTCCCACCGGTACATGGAATGAGGTTTCTCTCTCTTTCCGTCTTGCAATATTGGCCTTCAAAGTCATTCCAGATTTGCATTTATGCGCAATCAATAGATGAGAATCTGGAATGATTTCTTCCCTTAATAACTCATCATTAATTGTGACTAGAGCGATGCAGCCACCTGTATGTGGTAAGGCACTCTTAAACCTCCCACTGGTACATGGAATGAGGTTTCTCTCTCTTTCTGTCTTTGCAGAATTGGCCTTCAAAGTCATTCCAGATTTGCATCTATGGTGCACTCAAAAGATGAGAATCTGGAATGATTTGGTCCCTTAATAACTCCTTGATGCTTGTACCTACAGTGATGCAAACACCTGTCCTTGATACCAGAGTCTTCCACCTTTTATTGACACTTGAAATCAACCCGTTCCTTCAACCAGTTGTTGAAATATCAGCCTCTGAAGTGAACCCAAAATGGCATCCATATAATGCAAAAGATGAGAATCTGGAATCATTTTGTGCCTCAATACTCATTGACACTTTTACCTAGAATGATGCAGACACCTGTATGTGAAACAGCAGTCTTCAAGCTTTAAGCGGTACTTGAAATCAACCCGTTCTTTCAATTAGTTCTTGATATATCAGCTTTTGAATTGCATCCATATATGCAAAACAGGAGAATCTGAAATCATTTGGTCCCGCAATAACTCATTGATTCTTGTAGCTGGAATGATGCAGCAACCTGAATGTGATCCAGCAGGCTTCAAGCTTTTATTGGCAATTGAAATGAACTCCTTCCTTCAACCAGTTATTGACATATCAGCTTTTGAAGTGCACCCAAAGTGTAGTCGATCCTTTGGACTTGAGAATATAGAATGTTTTGGTTTCTTTATTAGCTCATCATCACTTGTGCTACTTGAAACACAGGCAAAGGTCACAAATCCCATTTTCACATCCTGTTCATGAATACATGGAAGACCGAAGATTAACCACAGTACTGGTGCAAGGCAACTCCAAATGGGCAGAGACGTGACCATACCTTTTGGTTGTGACCATGCATACATCCCGCATAGGTAAATACGGTGCCACAATAAATCTTCTCAGTATGAAAGTTTGTAATGATTGACAGTTAGCCACACAGACCCAGGTAAGAACAAATGGCATTAATCGTGCCCTGATTTCTGCAGACACCATATGGGCATCGCCATTTAGGTACTTGGACCCAGACCACTCTCTCCCTCTTTCTTTAAAGTGCCCTTTCATGTAACTCCAGATCTGCATATTTAGCCCACTAAATGGATGAAATCTGGAATCATTTGGTGCCTTACTAACTCATCATTACATGTACCTACAGTCATGCAGACACCTGCCCTTTATACAGGAGTCTTCCAACTTTTATAACTACTTGAAATAAACCGTTCCTTCAATAACTTTTTTGAAATATCAGCCTTTGAAGTGGACCCAAAATTCCATCCACGTAATGCAATAGATAGGAATCTGGAATCATTTGGTCCCTCAATAACTCACGGATACTTGCGTCTAGAATTGTGGATACACTTGTATGTGATGCAGCAGTTGTCAAGCTTCTACTGGTACTTTGAATCAACCCGTTCCGTCAGTCAGTTTTAGAATATTAGCCTTTGAAGAGCACCGAAAATTTCATCCATATAATGCAATACATTCCAATCTGGAATGACTTTGCCCTTAATAACTCATCATTAATTGTGCCTGGAGTGATGCAGCCACCTGTGTGTGATAAGGCACTCTAATAGCTCCCGCTGGTACTTAGAATCATTTTTCTATCTCCATCTGTCTTTAAAATATAGCCCTTCAAACTGATTCCAGATTTGAATCTATGGTCCACTAAATACTTGAGAATCTGGAATCATTTGGCCCCTTAATAACTCATCATTATTTGAGACTAGAGTGATGCAGCCACCTGTATGTGGTAACACTCTAATAGCTCCCACCGGTACATGGAATGAGGTTTCTCTCTCTTTCCGTCTTTGCAATATTGGCCTTCAAAGTCATTCCAGATTTGCATTTATGCGCAATCAATAGATGAGAATCTGGAATGATTTCTTCCCTTAATAACTCATCATTAATTGTGACTAGAGCGATGCAGCCACCTGTATGTGGTAAGGCACTCTTAAACCTCCCACTGGTACATGGAATGAGGTTTCTCTCTCTTTCTGTCTTTGCAGAATTGGCCTTCAAGTCATTCCAGATTTGCATCTATGGTGCACTCAAAAGATGAGAATCTGGAATGATTTGGTCCCTTAATAACTCCTTGATGCTTGTACCTACAGTGATGCAAACACCTGTCCTTGATACCAGAGTCTTCCACCTTTTATTGACACTTGAAATCAACCCGTTCCTTCAACCAGTTGTTGAAATATCAGCCTCTGAAGTGAACCCAAAATGGCATCCATATAATGCAAAAGATGAGAATCTGGAATCATTTTGTGCCTCAATAACTCATTGACACTTTTACCTAGAATGATGCAGACACCTGTATGTGAAACAGCAGTCTTCAAGCTTTAAGCGGTACTTGAAATCAACCCGTTCTTTCAATTAGTTCTTGATATATCAGCTTTTGAATTGCACCCAAAATGTCATCCATATAATGCAAAACAGGAGAATCTGAAATCATTTGGTCCCGCAATAACTCATTGATTCTTGTAGCTGGAATGATGCAGCAACCTGAATGTGATCCAGCAGGCTTCAAGCTTTTATTGGCAATTGAAATGAACTCCTTCCTTCAACCAGTTATTGACATATCAGCTTTTGAAGTGCACCCAAAGTGTAGTCGATCCTTTGGACTTGAGAATATAGAATGTTTTGGTTTCTTTATTAGCTCATCATCACTTGTGCTACTTGAAACACAGGCAAAGGTCACAAATCCCATTTTCACATCCTGTTCATGAATACATGGACCGGAAGAAATTAACCCACAGTACTGGTGCAAGGCAACTCCAAATGGGCAGAGACGTGACCATACCTTTTGGTTGTGACCATGCATACATCCCGCATAGGTAAATACGGTGCCACAATAAATCTTCTCAGTATGAAAGTTTGTAATGATTGACAGTTAGC
>NW_024043587.1:0-24277 GCF_014851395.1 Micropterus salmoides
ACGCTGGTGACCCTTTTTACATACAGACTCACATTTTTTTCGAAAGTCAATTTGAGTCTATGACAGTCCAAGATATTTGCAGCTTTCTACACAATCCACCGCCTGGTCTTTGATGACCGTAGAGTAATTAGAAGCACTGTTTCTAAAATCTATGATCATGTCTTTTGTTTTTTCTATATTTAACTCCAAAGGATTTGTAACACCAGGAGACAAACTCTTCAATATAGGACCGTGACCAGATACACCATCATTTAACAGACTCACAATAACTGTGTCATCAGCATATTTCAGTATCGTTCTGTTTGTATACATGCTTTGGCACATGTTTGTACCAAAATATAAATAAGGGTGAAAGAACACAGCCCTGTGGTGAGCCAGTTGATGTACACAGTAAATTTGACAAAATGCCATTTACTCTCACCCTCTGTGTTCTGTTATCAAAAATCCATATCCAACCCACCAAATTCTTGCTGAGGCTAAAATGCTCTATTAGTCTTTTGGCTAAAATGTGAGGTTGGATAGTGTTAAAGCTGAGGAAAATCAACAAACCAGTCTGGCATGCGTCTTTCTCCCTTCTAAGTGAGTAGAGTAATTGTAGCCTCCTCAACTCCTCTATGTGCCCTATAAGCAAACTGCATAGGATCTAGGGCTTGCTCAGTTTGCCTCACAATCTCCATCTTCACAAGCTTTTCAAAGGATTTCATTACAAGCGAAGTGAGGGCAACTGGCCTGAGGTCATTTAAAACCTTGGGACTATTGCTTTTAGGAACCGGATAATAATAGCCTGCTTCACAGTTTAGGTACATGTTGTAGATATAAAGACATATTAAAAATATCATGGAAGATAACTTAGTTGTCCTGCACAGTGTTTCAGTAGTTTGACGCAAATATTGTCTGGACCAGGACTCCTATTTAACTTCTGTAAAAAAAATGATTTTTCAACTGCTCCCTGGTCCAGGATGAGGTGATTGTCTTTAATTACATCTCAATTCATCAACTTCATCTTTAAAATCAAACTGATCAAATCTCAAATAAAATTATTAAGAGCATTGGCAAGCTCGCTATTTGAACTGAAACCATCTATGACAATATTAGCTCGATTCACACTTTGCTGTATCCGACAATAGTTTTCAACCCGACCATGCTGAAGCAATTCTTCTCAGCCAGTTTATTCTCTATTTTACATTTATACCTTTGTTTAGCCTTTAGAATTTCCACTTTAACCTCCTTTTTTGCTACTTTTCTTTCTAATGTCCCTCCTTGATTGTAAACAGCATCTTCTTCTGTAAGCTAGACTTAACTGCTTTAGACATCCATGGTTTAGTATTTGGGTAAACCTTAATCTTTTTGGTGGTTAATCATATTCTCACAAAAAGTACATAAGAAGACCACATCAGTGAGTTCATCAATGTCCTTACAAGAGTCTTTAAACATCTCCCAATCTGAATTTTTTCTCTTTTCACCAGATTTATATGTAGGAAGCAGTAGTACACAATTGTGGTCAGCAGAACTAGAGCAGGCAAGGGTACTGATTTATATGCTCCCTTACAGTCCCATAACAAGGTCCAATGGCTTGTTCTGCCTGGTTGAACAAGTAACAACTGAAAAAATTTGTTAAAGACTTAAAAACCACATGATTAAAATCTCCAAGAATAAAATTGGCTGCTTCAGGTGAGATGTTCTGAAGTTTTTGCACCATATCACATAAAATACTAGATGCCGAACCATGATTTGCTTTAGGATGAATGTACACAGTTGTATCTTCAACCAAGTCCAGTTGCCCTTGACCTCAACCTTCTTTGGATAACTATGACCTGGATGCTGAAATATCACTACATCAACAGGAATACACTACAATCGACAGTCTGGACTCAACCTGCCCTCCAGTCAGGACTCAACCTGCCCTCCAGTCTGGACTCAACCTGCCCTCCAGTCAGGACTCAACCTGCCCTCCAGTCTGGACTCAACCTGCCCTCCAGTCTGGACTCAACCTGCCCTCCAGTCTGGACTCAACCTGCCCTCCAGTCTGGACTCAACCTGCCCTCAAGTCAGGACTCAACCTGCCCTCAAGTCAGGACTCAACCTGCCCTCCAGTCTGGACTCAACCTGCCCTCCAGTCTGGACTCAACCTGCCCTCAAGTCTGGACTCAACCTGCCCTCCAGTCTGGACTCAACCTGCCCTCAGTCTGGACTCAACCTGCCCTCAAGTCAGGACTCAACCTGCCCTCCAGTCAGGACTCAACCTGCCCTCCAGTCTGGACTCAACCTGCCCTCAAGTCAGGACTCAACCTGCCCTCAAGTCAGGACTCAACCTGCCCTCCAGTCAGGACTCAACCTGCCCTCCAGTCAGGACTCAACCTGCCCTCCAGTCTGGACTCAACCTGCCCTCCAGTCAGGACTCAACCTGCCCTCAAGTCAGGACTCAACCTGCCCTCCAGTCTGGACTCAACCTGCCCTCCAGTCTGGACTCAACCTGCCCTCCAGTCTGGACTCAACCTGCCCTCCAGTCAGGACTCAACCTGCCCTCCAGTCTGGACTTGGATGTTCAGAGTCAGGAAACATAACTGCAGACCCGTCACAACTGGACACAACCTGTTCCAGCTCCTCCCGTCTGGGAGGCGCTGCACGTGTTCACAGAGCTTCAACGATAAATTCTGATTGGAGGTGGTTTAGATCTGGATTAGACCTGGTTCTGGTTACCTTGGGGTAGTAGACAATGCCGGAGCTGCTGCAGACCCTCTGACTTCCTGCCTGGTTGCGGTGGGTCGGCCGGCCCGTGGCGCTGCAGAAGCCGTTGGTCTGATGCCAGCGCAGCAGAGCCTGACCCTGCAGTACACAAAAGGGGATGATGATCTAAAGAGGCCGCTTCATCATCATCATCATCATCATTAGGGCTGACCCATAATGGAAAAATATCTAGGTGCGATCACCTTGGCCACTAGAGGCGCCTCTGCTCCCGTCAAGAGAAAGAAAGCTTTCCTCAGATCAATAAGTTTCCTTCACAAGCTTCCTCTACTGCTGCCTGATTCAGCTCTCCTACAGAACCAAACCAGAACCAGAACACCAGAACCGGTCAGTCTGGACTGATGCATTCAGGGCCTCTCTACACAGTACAGAGTTCATAGTCTTTTCAATGTAACACAGAGTATTATGTGTTTAATGTGTTCTTACCGACATCCAGACAGAACTGAGCCTGGTTCTGGTCAGAGCAGCCTATCAGAGCAGACTCCTTCAGCAGGATTCTGTCTGCACCGAGTCTCTCCAGGATCGCCTGCACGTCTGGAACACACAAAGCACAGAACTCACATGTGCACCAGGAAGGTTTCAATGAGGAGCACATTTGTGGTTATCCTCCTGGGGTTCTCTGACCTGTACCTGTGGTTCTGTACCTGTGGTTCTGAGGTTCTGTACCTGGGGTTCTGTACCTGGGGATTTCTGACTTGTACCTAGCATTCTGTACCTGGGCTTCTGAAGTTCTGTACATTGGGTTCTCTGACCTATATCTGTGGTTCGGTACCTGCGGTTCTGAGGTCCTGTACCTTGGGCTCTCTGACCTGTACCTCTGTTTCTGTACCAGTGGTTCTGAGGTTCTGTACCTGGGGCTCTCTGACCTGTACCTCTGTTTCTGTACCTGCGGTTCTGAGGTCCTGTACCTGGGGCTCTCTGACCTGTACCTCTGTTTCTGTACCAGTGGTTCCGAGGTTCTGTACCTGGGGCTCTCTGACCTGTACCTCTGTTTCTGTACCAGTGGTTCTGAGGTTCTGTACCTTGGGCTCTCTGACCTGTACCTCTGTTTCTGTACCAGTGGTTCTGAGGTTCTGTACCTGGGGCTCTCTGACCTGTACCTCTGTTTCTGTACCAGTGGTTCTGAGCTTCTGTACCTGTGAAGTTCAGTGCTGCTGGTCTGAAGGTTCCCTGCTCGGTGCGTTGCAGCAGAGGCGACAGGCGGTGGAACAGGAAAATGCGACTGCTCTGCAGCGCTGCAGCACACGCCTCATCATCCTGCTTCAGCCTGTTCACGTACCTGAAAGGACGGGTCAATCAGTCAATCAATCAATCGGTGTATCAATCCATCGGGTCTCTGAGTTACTGAACCTGATCTTGGAGACGAAGCCTGAGCAGCAGCGGGTCGGCGGAGATGTTAAGGCAGAGAGGAGGATCTTCAGAGATCTCAACATGGCTCTCTGAATCAACGGTCCGAACCGGTCTGCACTGGACTGGACTAAAAGTAAACAGAAACGTTCACTTCATATCTTTGGATTTTATGTTAGCACATCACAGTCAGAACATTTTAAAAGGTCAAATTCTGAGAAATGAAGACAACCATTAGCTTAGCTAAAGGCTGGAAGTTATTATTATGTCTCCACACTGCCCTGGGCTGCGTTTCCCAAAAGCATGGTTGCTAACTACGGTAGCAACTTCCTTGGTTGGAACTATGCAGCTGAGACGAAACTGTTTCCCAAAACCCTCGTTCGAACTATGAAGGTATCTAAGTTGGTAACTCACATGGTGCGAACCATTGTTAAGCCACACAGGTGTTCCCCAAAACCGACGAACGTTCGCACCAACTGTTGTTAAGTTGCATAGTTCGAACTACAGCTGCTGACCTGTGGTTAGAAGCTTAGTTCACACGATAGCAGAAGATGCAGCGTTAGGAGGTGGATGTAATGTGTTTCAGCAGGGAATGTTAGAAAATCCTGCTGTACAAACATATTTAAGGTGAAGATATTTTTAAATGTAGTTGTAAAAGTACTTTAAATGTATTTCTCGGGTAATTCATTCATTCATTCAAACCTTTATTTAACCAGGATAAAAAACTCCTTGAGATTAAAAATCTCTTTTACAAGAGTGTCCTGGCAAGTGGCAGCAGCGTGGTTACAAACAGATACAGAGACACTTACAGGTAAATATATATACATACTTTCACTCATCATATTCAAACAAGAATGACATCATAAAACAACAAAAAACTGGGTCCTAAATCAATTTAAAAACAGTGGCAGACAGACTGCCTTTCTGCAAGGTCCTTTAAAAAGCCTTTAAAAGAATAAAGTGAGACCAACTCCTTCAACTGTAGTTCATTCTGAAGCTGATTCCATGCAGATGGTGCTGCAAAATTAAAATCCTTTTTGCCAAAGTCGGTGCGGGCTTTAGGGACAGTCAATAAAAAGGTGATATGTCCCTGCAGGCCTCAGGAGGATGTAAGTGTTCAGATAAGGAGGAAGAAGTCCTAATACTGCCTTATAAATAAAAAGATGCCAATGCATCCAACGCATTGTGGAGTGGAGAGGGAGAACCACCCGACCCGAGAATACAGCAAACAGTGATGAGTGAGAGATTTTAAGTTTGTGATGAATCTCAAGGCTCCATGAAACACGGTGTCCAAAGCATGAAGACACTGGGAGGTTGAATGCATGTAAAAAATATATCACCTTATATATCATATATCATCTGGACCTGATGGTTTTTGTGGATCTAGAACTTTCCAGGCCTTCCTTACTTCTGGTACAGTTACAGTCTTGAAATGAAATGGTTGAGCTGACAGTGACTGATAAACAGGACATACAGTGGGAGAGTTGGAAATTGGATTATGTAATGTTTCATAAAGGGAGCTAGCAGCAATGAAGTGCTTATTAAAACTATTGAGAATTTCATTTTTGTCAATGATTTTTTGTCATCAGCAACAATACAAGACGTAACTTCTGTATCTGTTTTTGCTTCAGTTAATAATTTGATTGTTTTCCAGATCTTGAGAGGGTTATTTAAATTTTTGGATGTTTCAGAAAGGAAATAGGCAGATTTGGCATTACGGATTTTTACAGTGCATAAATTACGTAAACGCCGAAATTTCAACCATTTTTGTGTTCCTTACAGATGCTATAAGACAATGATCACTTCTATCATTTGCAAAAACAGAGGCACAGGAGTATTTGTGAGGGGCATTTGTAAGAATAAGATCAATTAGGGATGATTTTTCTGGATGTTGTAGGTTTGGTCTGGTGGGGCTATTCACAATCTGAAAGAGATTAAAAGAATCACAAAATGATTTAAAATGATTGAGACATTGGCAAAAGCCAGTTCCAATTAAGATCTCCTAAAAAGACGATTTCATTATAATTTAGACTTGTTAAAACTCCCTCAGAGAAGAAAGGGTCATGGGTGGGGTTGCATTTATTCTGTAGACCGTCTCCAAACAGCAGGTGTTTTTCTCACAGATGACCCATCTCTTCACAATACCTTCATTTAATATTAGTCACCCAGTACAAAGGTTAAAGGATAAAATGGAGAATGTAAATACAAGACTTTTAATATTACCATAATGTATGCATTTCCAGACCTCTGAGGAAGATGGCTGTTCTCTAGTCTTCATTACAAACATAAATATCAAAAGGGACAGCATAAAATCCATGAAAGTACTGTAATGAATAAATCCCTGAGAGCTTTCGTTGCCTTTATAACAAAGATAAGTCGAGAGCTCAAAAGAGAACATGCGTAAGCTCAGACACTTCTCGCACTGAGCTGTTCTCAAGACCTAGATGCAGCCAACGGATTCATAACAGTGTTAAAGTGTTGACATGAAGCTACTTGCAGATTAAACCTATTTTACTAAATATCTTGTAATCGCTAATAGGTCTTCATTTTTTCTTCTAAGTTACAGACAGTTATGGTAGGTTAAATATTATTTATATTGTTGTTTTCATTAATACTATTGTTGATTTTCTTGTTATTGTCGGTACGACTATGATATAAAAAGCCTAAAAAATAAGTTACTATAATAATGTCAATCACAGCTGACACATTTAGGCAGAATATGACGACGTTTTGTGAGTTTCCTGCTGTGAGAGTCACACAAACACACCTGGAAACATGTTGGTTCAAACCACGGTGGCACCGACAAGGCTTCAGATGTTTGTTAGTTTAGCGATGCATCGTACCAGCATAGTTCATACGGAGGAAACTTTTTGCTGCTCGCACAGTCTAACAGTTCTTTGCATGTCAGACTGACACAGTGATGGAAAAACAACGCCTCTCTCCCTCCTTCTTTCTCCCTTTAGCTTTTTGGCTAACAGCTGACTTGAACAACATAAGGTCCAGATCTGGACATGAACTGTCCCTGACCTGCAGTGCAGTCGTGCAAACACGTCAAGGACACAAACAAGTGGCGTTCAGGTCACGCAGTAACGCAGCGTGAACTGGTTTAGTAACTGTAATATTGCTGTTTTAGAACTAGTAATCCCTTCCTCTACTAGTTGCTGAGGAAAGTAATAATGTTAAAGTTCCAGCAACACGTTACTGCTCAGGACTGATCCATCATCAGGACCGTGTCCCTCAGCGACTACATGAAGAAATAAATGATGGCGTCTGGGCCGTCCACAGTGTTACTACTCTACAGATACACCTGGGACCCCTAAAACGCAGCAACACACCGGAGCAGCTGGTCTTTAACCTTCTTCTTCCCGCCCAGTTCATCAGCTTTAAGGGGCTGAGCTACGTTCACAGATCAACATGTGTCCGACTCACAGGACTGTTCGCAGCGATGCTCCAAAGTACCTGTGCGACTACTTAACCAGAATTATGGATCCATGGTGGCACCACAGAGGGAAATCAACTGATCTGGTTCCCTTCAGGTTCAGGAGACACTCTAGTTTTCAGCTGCCATCGTGTGACACAGAAATAATTCAATTCAATTCAATTCAATTCAATTTTATTTATATAGCGCCAAATCACAACAACAGTTATCTCGCAGCGCTTTTCATAAAAGAGCAGGTCTAGACCGTACTCTGTGATGATATTTACAGAAGCCCAACAGTTCCCACCAAGAGCAAGCACTAGGCGACAGAGGCAAGGAAAAACTTCCTTTTAAGAGGCAGAAACCTCGAGCAGAACCATGGCTCAGGGTGGGCGGCCATCTGCCTCGACCGGTTGGGGTGAGAGAGAGAGAGAGAGAGAGAGAGAGAGAAAGAGAGAGAGAGAGAGAGAGAGAGAGAGAGAGAGGGATGTAAGGAGAGAGAGAGGGGAGGGAGGCAGCCTACACAATATACACACAGAGGTACAGACAGCGAAGGTAATGTTGCTATAAACTAAATGAAAAATGGTACAGATATTTATAATAGTGTTAATGGTAACCATCGTAATGTTAATGATTATAATAACAATAAGACTAGCAACAATAGTCGTTGCAGTAGAGGGTGTCGAGCAGGAACACGGGGGCAGCAGGTGACCCGCAGCCACAGATCCAGACTCCACAGCTCCAGAGCCAGAAAACCTGCAGGAAGTGATAGGAGGAGAGAGGAGAGGGACGAGAAAGCACAAGACTACCAGAAAGGGGAGAAGTTGTGTTAGTAACATGCAATAATGGGATAAGGTTGCATACAGAGGGAGAGAAAGTAGAGGAGAGAGGAGCTCAGTGCATCATGGGAAATCCCCCGGCAGTCTAGGCCTATAGCAGCATAACTAAGGGATGGTTCAGGACTACCTGAGCCAGCCCTAACTATAAGCTTTATCAAAGAGGAAAGTCTTAAGCCTACTCTTAAATGTGGAGATGGTGTCTGCCTCCTGAACCCAAACTGGAACCTGGTTCCACAGGAGAGGAGCTTGATAGCTGAACGCTCTGGCTCCTAGTCTACTTTTGGAGACTCTAGGAACCACAAGTAACCCTGCATTCTGGGAGCGCAGTGCTCTGGTGGGGTAGTAAGGTACTATGAGCTCTTTAAGATAAGATGGTGCCTGACCATTAAGAGCTTTGTAGGTAAGAAGAATGATTTTAAATTCTATTCTGGATTTTACTGGAAGCCAATGCAAAGAAGCTAAAACAGGAGAAATGTGATCTCTTTTCCTGGTTCCTGTCAGAACACGTGCTGCAGCATTCTGGATCAGCTGAAGAGTCTTAATGGACTTTTTCGAGCAGCCTGATAATAAGGAATTGCAGTAATCCAGCCTAGAAGTAACAAATGCATGGACTAGTTTTTCTGCATCATTTTTAGACAGGATGTTCCTGATTTTCGCAATATTACGTAGGTGAAAAAAGGCGGTCCTTGAAATTTGCTTAATGTGGACTTAAACGACATGTCCTGATCAAAGATAACTCCAAGATTCCTCACAGTGGTGCTGGAGGCCAAGGCGATGCCATCCAGGGAAACTATATCTTTAGATAATGCGTCACGGAGGTGCTTAGGCCCCAGAACAATAACTTCAGTTTTATCTGAGTTTAACATAGAAAATTACAGGTCATCCAGGTTTTAACATCCTGAAGGCACATTTGAAGTTTAGCTAACTGATGAGTTTCATCTGGCTTGATCGATAGATATAACTGAGTATCATCTGCATAACAATGAAAGCTTATGGAATGTTTCCTGATAATATTGCCTAAAGGAAGCATATATAAAGTGAAGAGGATTGGTCCAAGGACAGATCCTTGAGGAACTCCATGAGTAACTTTGGCGTGCATGGAGGACTCATCGTTAACATGTACAAACTGAAATCGATCTGATAAATAGGACTTAAACCAGCTTAGAGCGGTTCCTTTAATGCCAATGAAATATTCCAGTCTCTGCAATAGGATCTGATGGTCAATGGTATCAAATGCAGCACTAAGATCTAATAAAACCAGTACAGAGACAAGTCCTTTGTCTGATGCAATAAGGAGGTCATTAGTAATTTTCACCAGTGCTGTCTCTGTGCTATGATGAGCTCTAAATCCTGACTGAAAATCCTCAAATAAACTATTGCTCTGTAGAAAGTCACACAGCTGTTTAGCAACTGCTTTCTCCAGAACCTTAGAGAGAAATGGAAGGTTAGATATAGGTCTATAGTTTAAAACATCCGGATCAAGTTTGGGCTTTTTCAGAAGAGGTTTAATTACAGCTACTTTAAAGTACTGTGGTACATAGCCTGTTGATAAAGATAGATTGATCATATCTAGTATAGAGGTGCTGACTAAGGGTAAAACATCTTTAAGCAGCCTAGTCGGGATGGGGTCTAAGAGGCAGGTTGATGGTTTAGATGAAGAAATTATTGAAGTTAGTTGGTAAAGATTGAGGGAAGCAAAACAGTCTAAACATGTATCTGGTTCTACAGCTGTTTCTAAGGTTCCTGAGTTAAGAGATAAGTCGGTGCCAATTGAGGGCAGGTCTTGGTGAATTTTGTCTCTAATAGCTAGAATTTTATCATTAAAGAAGCTCATGAAGTCGTAACTACTGAGAGCTATGGGAATACTTGGCTCAATAGAGCTGTGACTCTCTGTCAGCCTGGCTACAGTGCTGAAAAGAAACCTGGGGTTGTTCCTATTTTCCTCTATTAATGACGAGTAGTACGCTGCTCTGGCATTACGGAGGGCCTTCCTATAAGTTTTAAGACTATCTTGCCAAATTAAACGAGAATTTTCCACTTTGGTGGAACGCCAATTCTTCTCAAGTTTCCGTGATATTTGCTTTAATTTGCGAGTTTCAGTATTATACCATGGAGCTAACCGTCTTTGTTTTAGTATTTTCTTTTTTAATTCAATTTTTCAATTCAATTTTATTTATATAGCGCCAAATCACAACAACAGTTATCTCACAGCGCTTTTCATAAAAGAGCAGGTCTAGACCGTACTCTGTGATGATATTTACAGAAGCCCAACAGTTCCCACCAAGAGCAAGCACTAGGCGACAGAGGCAAGGAAAAACTTCCTTTTAAGAGGCAGAAACCTCGAGCAGAACCATGGCTCAGGGTGGGCGGCCATCTGCCTCGACCGGTTGGGGTGAGAGAGAGAGAGAGAGAGAAAGAGAGAGAGAAGAGAGTGAAAGAGAGAGAGAGAGAAAAGAGAGAGAGAGAGAGAGAGGGATGTAAGGAGAGAGAGAGGGGAGGGAGGCAGCCTACACAATATACACACAGAGGTACAGACAGCGAAGGTAATGTTGCTATAAACTAAATGAAAAATGGTACAGATATTTATAATAGTGTTAATGGTAACCATCGTAATGTTAATGATTATAATAACAATAAGACTAGCAACAATAGTCGTTGCAGTAGAGGGTGTCGAGCAGGAACACGGGGGCAGCAGGCGACCCGCAGCCACAGATCCAGACTCCACAGCTCCAGAGCCAGAAAACCTGCAGGAAGTGATAGGAGGAGAGAGGAGAGGGACGAGAAAGCACAAGACTACCAGAAAGGGGAGAAGTTGTGTTAAGAAAGGGGAGAAGTTGTGTTAGTTGTTTTAGAGGGGCTACAGAGTCGAGTGTCATTCGCAGCGAGCCAGCAGCACTATCAACAAGATGATCGATTTGGGAGGGACTGAAATTAGCATAGGAGTCCTCCGTTACTTTGTGACTAGATAATGTATTTAGAGCTGATGGAATCGCATCCTTAAATTTAGCTATAGCACTATCAGACAGACATCTTGTATAGAAATTTTTGCCCAATGGCGAGTAGTTCAGCAATACAAACTCAAAAGTTATCAAACAGTGGTCGGATAAAGAGGGATTCTGTGGGAACACCACTAAATGTTCAATTTCAATACCATACACCAAAACAAGGTCAGGGTGTGGTTAAAACAGTGAGTCGGTTCATGAACACTCTGAGAGAAGCCGATGGAATCTAACAAAGAGATAAACGCAGTACTGAAGCTGTCATTCTCAACATCTACATGAATATTAAAATCCCCTACAATAATAACTTTGTCCGTTTTAAGGACTAAAGTTGACAAAAACTCTGCAAATTCAGATAAGAATTCAGAATACGGGCCAGGTGCTCGGTACACTATAACAAAAAGAATTGGTTGCAGTGATTTCCAACTTGGGTGCGAAAGACTAAGAACAAGACTTTCAAATGAGTTATAGTTTAGTTTAGGTTTAGAGCTGATTATAGGCTAGAGTCGAAGATAGCTGCAACTCCACCTCCTCGGCCTGTGCCTCGAGGAATGTGAGTATTAATATGACTGGGAGGGGTGGATTCATTTAGGCTAACATATTCTCCATCACCCAGCCAGGTTTCAGTAAGACCAAATAAATCAATATCATAATCTGATATTAGTTCATTTACTAGTACACCTTTAGAAGAGAGAGATCTGATGTTTAAGAGTCCACATTTAACTCTCCTATTCGTTTGCACTATTGCTCTTGTGGTTTTAATTTTTATGAGGTTTTTATGCACAGCTCCTCTTCTGTTTACCTTTTTAAATAATTTCGATGGTCGGGGGACAGACACCGTCACTATAGGTTTTCACTAAGTAACTCCTGAAATGGAGGAGCAGAGAAGTGTGTTAGACTGCGACTCTGCGTAGGGTTTTGGGTGGGTAACTGCTGAAAAAGAAGGGCAGAGAAGTGTGTTAAACTGCGACTCTGCCTCCTGGTCTCAACTCTGGGTTGTCATGGATTTGGTCCACTAATAAACTTGGCCAGATTTCTAGAAATGAGAGCTGCTCCTTCCCAAGTGGGATGGATGCCGTCTCTCCGGATCAGACCAGGTCTTCCCCAGAAAGTCTGCCAATGATCAACAAAGCCCACATCGTTTGCTGGACACCACCTCGACAACCAGCGGCGGAATGACGACATGCGGCTATACATGTCATCACTGGTCAGATTTGGCAGGGGTCCAGAGAAAACTACGGTGTCCGACATTGTTTTTGCATATGTACACACCGACTCAACATTAATCTTAGTGACCTCCGATTGGCGTAACCGGGAGTCATTACCGCCGACGTGAATAACAATCTTACTGTATTTACGTTTATCCTTAGCCAGCAGTTTCAAATAAGACTCAATGTCGCCCGCTCTGGCCCCAGGGATGCACTTAACTATGGCCGCTGGCTTCGCTAAATTCACGTTTCTCAAAATGGAGCTGCCAATGATCAGAGTTGGTTTCTCAGCGGGTGTGTCGCTGAGTGGGGAAAATCTGTTAGAAACGTGAACAGGTTGATGATGCCCCGTGGACTTTGAATGCTTACTATTCCTCCTTCGGACAGTCACCCAGCCCCCCTTTCCTGGCTGCACAGGGGATGCCGGAGGACGGCTACCAGAGGCTAACTCAGGCCGTTCCGCACCGACTACCGGGGACTGGCTAGCTACAGTAGCTAAAGACTGATCTACCAGGGTGCGGAGCCGGACTTCTAACTCACTGAGCCTCGCCTCCATGTCTATAAATAAACTACACTTATTACATGTACCATTACCGCTAAAGGAGGCAGAGGAGTAACTAAACATCTGACACACCGAGCAGGAGAAAGTAGGAGAGAGAGAGGGAGAAGGAGAAGCCATCGCTAGCTGCTAAGCTAAAGTCGCTAACGGCTAAGCTAAAGTACTGTAGCGTCAGTTACCAAAACTTTAGAACAACTATGAGATTGAACAGCAGTCACTAAAAGATGGAAAGAACTGTGAGTGCTTAGGCAAAATTACTGTAAAGAATAAGTGTTTAGCGAACAGTTGGCCGCTGTAATCAAACAAATGTAACTGTTATTTAGCGAGAGCAGCACAACACGGTACCAACACACAAGCACCGGAAACGGAAATGAGTCGACACGCTTACCGCAATACGTCAGCACGTCATGACGTATAACATGACTGAACAAATAAGATGACTGAACGTCTGTGTCTAACTTCTGTGAAGTGTCTGTAGGCTCCATAGGTGTCATTTACACCGGGGACACTGGGGACACGGGTCGCTGGAGACACTGGGGACACTGCGAAAACTGGGGACACTGGGAAGACTGGGGACGCTGGGAAGACTGGGAAGACTGGGGACACTGGGAAGACTGGGGACGCTGGGAAGACTGGGGACGCTGGGAAGACTGGGGACACTGGGGACATCACCACTTTTTTAAATCATAATTTGTTAAAAAATGTTTTGAAATGCAGCTTGCAGTTAAAGAACAAATGAAAATGCCTTTAAAGGTTTATTTGAAAACAGGCAGTGCAATTAAAATATAGAAGAAACAAATGTGCATCGTCCAAAAAAAGGAAGTTAAGCTGCTGATTATAAAATGAGCCAAAACGTGCAGCAGGAACTTTAACAGCTTCTTGTCACAGTTTCTGTCCGGCCCGGTTTCCCGTCCTCTGCCTGAAGTCTAAATCATGACTCAGCAGAGACGACGTTACAGGAGAAACAGATCTGAGAGCTGCTCTCGTTTACATTCTGATTTATAGATTTTGAAATCTAAAGTGCTGAATTCTGTGTTTCCTTTTACATAAATAAAAACATTTCCACCCTACATTGAATGTGTGGAAGTGTTTAAAGATCTAAATCCCCCCCGCTCATGTCTCGGCACTGAGGAGATCTTTAACACGCTGCTTTAAGGATCTGTTCGTCTCGTGAACCTGATATCGTGACGTGTCTCTTCACAGCCCTGTGGCCCTTGGTATTCAATTCAGTTTTATTTATATAGCGCCAAATCGCAACAACAGCTGTCCTCTGTACGGATAAAATCATTTTCATTATTGTTATTTAGCCAACAGCATGTAGCCAGTCAGCAGCATGGCTGTGCAGTTAGTCAGCTCTAAACAGGCACTAATGAAGGACTACAATCTCTAACGCCGCTTCTTTTCTAATGAACTTTGACCCAGATCAACATGACGTCACGGTCCTCCATTGGCCCATCGTAGGTTTTGGGTTTTACTGGCCCCCGGTCTACAGGCTGCAGCCAGACCCTTATAGTAAAGCGGCCTCGCGAGATCAGTCAAGAGAAGAGACAACAATGTGGATCAGAAACCCTGCACTCCAGACGCCTTTTGTTTTCCGTTCACGACCCTGACAAACTAGTTTTAGATGAACACATGAATCTCCAGGTCTCACTTCCTGTCCTTCCACCAGAACCTCAGAGTCCGGCTGCAGCAGATACCGAGCCACCGGCGGGACACCAGACAGTCAATAACCTTCTGCTGAATCACATGATGACATCACATCACAGCGTCCGGGTCCACAATCAGTACCGCAGTCATGCCTCCACTTCTATACAACTGTCCAGCCAGCCCTCGCGCTGTTTTGCGATGCGTGTTTATTCTAACCATTACAGTAACATCGTGTCGCAGCACATTTCAAAATAAAAGTGATACACACACAACACATATTTAAGTGTAGGCCTATATGAAAATATGGTAATAGATTAATTAAAATAAATCAATATATAGGCTACATAAATAGCCTACATACATACATCCATCTTGACCGCGTTTGAGCACCAAGAGTAATCGATGTAAAAGTCTTGCACTGATAGCTTTAATTTGGCCTATGGGCTGCGTCTTGCCGTCCACTGCTGTATGTGAATCAAATGTGAGACCACATTTTGAACAAAAAGCGCAGGTTGGCTTCACATCGGCCCCTGTGAAAGGGCACTAAACTAGAGTTGTTAAAAGTTGAAACAGGAAGTTTCCTTTTTACGTCAATTTAAATCTTGGCAAATAGTGAAAATATTAGACATTTTCAAGGGCTGTAACTTGAAAAACCTACATCAGATAGCTCTGATATTGACAGAGGGCCTCCCTGAGGTGGTCTGCCGTCACTGTGAAGTGAAATGAGTCAGTGGAAACAGAAGGTTTTCTTTTTACATGAGTTTGAATCTTGGCTGAATGTAGTAAGCTTTCTGTGAGAATGTAATATTTTCTTTAGATACTTGTGGTGTCTTAAGCATTTAATTATTTATTCAATCGTTTCTGCCACATCAATTGCATTATGTTCAGTAGAAGTTCACTTTTATTTTGAAATGTGCTGCGACACGATGTTACTGTAATGGTTAGAATAAACACGCATCGGAAAACAGCGCGAGGCAGGCAGAAGGGGACGGCCCGTTCAGTACTGCGTGTTTTAACGTGTACTTTATATACTGCGTGTTTTAACGTGTACTTTATAGACTCCGTACATACTGTGTGTGTGTGTGCGCGTGATACCTGCGGCTGCTTTTCTTCCTCACACGGAGTCTGGAGTTCTTCTTCTTCGCTGTTATTCTGCAGCAGATGGATTTCTGCCCCCTGCAGGAAACAACAGAAAAGAAGAGTCGCCGATGATCAGTGTTTTCTTAATAAACCTTTTTATTGGCTGCTATTTGAGGTGTTTCCACAGTAATGACAGTGTCAGCATTAAAACACGGACCTTTGTTTAATAAGAATTCGCATCCAGAATAAAAAGATGTCACTACAATAACTCCTGACACGTGACATTAACCAGAGCAGAGTTAACGTGTTATAGAAGAACATTTCCACGCTTCAGAGCAACAAGCAGCTTTGTTGTTCAACACTTTGATTTAAAGACAGGATATCCAGGTTTTCACTTCCCAGCCGCCTACAGCCGCTTATCAGGAAGGACTGCAGTTCCCAGCAGGCCGTTCGGCTCCACGCGTGTCGGGCAGCAGCAGCAGCAGCAGCAACATGTCTGTGTTTATGGATCTAAACCTGCGCTACACGGCAGATAAGAGCCGCCTGCAGAGTCTGGTTCAGACGGCGGCGCACCGTGAGTCTCTCGGTCCAACTCTAAAAACGTGGCTTTAGCAGCGGAGGTTCGGCTGCTGCGGAGCCGCGACGCTAACTCAGCTAGCATCGGGACTTAGCTCGGAGCTTGAAGGATGTGGTGATCTGTTGTTCACTTAATTCTTTAAGCAGCTGATTAAACAGAATGAATAACAGCTGGTTAATTACCATGTAGCAGATTTATTAATGTGTACTTTAGTTATGAGGGTCCAAATGGTCTGAGAGGCGGAGACAACGAACCCGCACACCAGACTCAGTTCAAAAGTCTCTGTATTTAAAGTTTCCTTGTTTTTTGGTATAAATAGAATTAAAATTAAAAACATAATTCAAAGAAATAAGAGCCAGTGGGAGACACTGACGAAACAACAAACAGCAGTTTAATGACATAAAGCTGAAATGTATTTGAGAATATTAAAACATGGAAATAGTTAAATAAGGAATGAGTGTGTTGGTGCAGCTCAAAGTGAAATGACCCGCGGTGATCAGTGGTTGTGACCTGTAGTTTCCTGTGTCCTCCTCCTGCAGTCGGCTTCTCCACAGTCGCCATCAACTACGTGTTCGACCCAACAGCCAAAGAGAAACAGGTGAGTGTGCGCACCTGCTGCGCTGCGTTCAGGAACACGCCGGAAAACAGTTCAGACACAAATGGCAGAAACCACAACGCCTCAGAGCTGCAGCCGGTATCTGACGCTGAGGATGAGAGCGATTGAAGGACACTGATCCGGATAAATGTTACCGAATAAACCTAAATTGGATTAAAAATTATTTCCCTCCCCTCCTCCACCCCAGCGGGAAAACAACTTGCAGCTGGCCTTCCTATCTTCTGCGCACTGGTTTATCTCTCCTCAAGGACAAGGCCAATGAACTGAACTTTTGTTAACAACATAGTCAGTCTGAAGCCTCATACTTCACAAACACTGACTCATTATCTTACTCACACCATACACCCTCCCCCCACCCCCTCGAAATGACTGCCTTGAAACTGCCCTCTTTATTTCTCTTCCTCACGTCACCTCAAAAAATCCCACCATGTGACCGCATGTAATGTGTGTTGTCTTGTGTATTATTATGTATTGTATGTTGTTAAGTCATGGATACTATGTTGCTGTCTGCATTAATTCTTTTCTGGAAAGCGAGTGGCGGCGCTGAATATAGCTGCGGCCCGGAGGCTTGCTCCAATAGAAACAAATTTCACTGTGTACTTGTGCATGTGTGACAATAAAGCTACATATGAACCTATGATAATCGATGCTTTTATTGTGTAACTCTGTTGACTTCCTGTCTGCAGGAGGTTCCCGCCCCGACGCCGATCAACGAGCTGATCCATCAGCTTCCTGTCGTACAGGTAGATGAGGGGAGGGGGGGAGGGGCTGTTAGTCTTGTTGTTGTGTTAACATCTGTCTGTCCTGACAGGGTCGCTCCCGACCAATCAGAGTGCTCAACAGGCTGACCGTTGTGATGTCAGACCCCAGTCACTTTGTAAGTCTCAGTTTATTGATGTCCAATCAGATTATTCTCTCCATAAACACGCACAGAGAGACGCACAGAGAGAGAGACACAGAGAGACACAGTATCACAGAGAGAGAGACACACAGAGAGACACAGCAAAACAGAGAGAGACACACAATAACGCAGAGAGAGAGACACAGAGAGACACAGTATCACAGAGAGAGAGACACACAGAGAGACACAGCAAAACAGAGAGAGACACACAATAACGCAGAGAGAGAGACACAGAGAGACACAGTAACACAGAGAGAGAGACACACAATAACACAGAGAGACAGTAACAGAGAGAGAGACACACAGAGAGACACAGTAACACAGAGAGAGACACAGAGAGACACTAACACAGAGAGAGACACAGAGAGACACAGTAACACAGAGAGAGAGACACACAATAACACAGAGAGAGAGACACAGAGAGACAGTAACAGAGAGAGAGACACACAGAGAGACACAGCAACACAGAGAAACACAGAGAGACACAGTAACACAGAGAGAGGCAGAGACACACACAGACACAGAGAGAGGGAGAGAGAGACACAGAGACACAAAGAGAGACACAGAGACAGAGAGAGACACAGTAACACAGAGAGAGAGACACAGAGAGACAGTAACAGAGAGAGACAGACACACAGAGAGAGACACAGTAACACAAGGGTGTGTAACATACAAAGTACACGTGAACAGACATGTTAAAATACATTTTCTGCTGACTGTCTGTGTGTCCCCTGTCTCTCTCTGCGTATCTCTGTCTCTCTGCGTATCTCTGTCTCTGTGTGTCTCTCTCTCTGTCTCTCTGCGTGTCTCTCTCTGTGTGTCTGTCTCTCTGCGTGTCTCTGTCTCTCTGTGTGTCCCCTGTCTCTCTCTCTCTGTCTCTCTGCGTATCTCTGTCTCTGTCTCTCTGCGTGTCTCTGTGTGTCTGTCTCTCTGCATGTCTCTGTCTCTCTGTGTGTCTCTGTCTCTCTCTGTCTTTCTGCGTGTGCGTTCAGAGGAACACTCCGGAGCTTCAGGCCTTCGACCTCCTCGCCGTCCAGCCGACCACAGAGAAACTCTTCCACGTGAGTTCACACCAAACATCACATTTACTCAAGTACAAGCTTCAGATACTGTTTCTTTACTTGAGTACTGCCACATTATACTACTTCATACTACATACATGTATCCAAGCTACACATTTTACACACTAAATAAACAATAATCCAGTATATTATAAATACACGTATGTGTACTTTTACTGATAATAAGTACATTTTAAATGCAGGACTTAAACAGAGTATTTGTTTTAGATACTTCTACTGAAGGACCTGAAAACTTCTTACAGTGTATTGTGTTTGTACTCTGTGTGTACTGTGCGTGCAGACTGCCTGTATGGTGTATGACGCTGACATCATCTGCGTCTCGGTGACGGAGAAGCTTCCCTTCTTCTTCAAGAGGGCGCCGGTTAACGGGGTGAGAGCCGTCATCCTACGAGTACGTACGACGTGTTCGAGTGCGTGACTGTGGTACATTAGCCTCTCCTGTGTGTGTGTGTGTTCAGGCGATAGACAGGGGCGTGGCGTTTGAGGTCTCGTACTCTGCGGCCATCAGAGACGCCACGATGCGGCGCTACACCATCGCTAACGCCGTGTCTCTGATGGAGACCTGTAAAGGGAAGGTTGGTCCTTTTTGTCCCAGCAGACTTCCTGTAGCTGTGGTGATGTTGGGGGCGGAGCCTGAAGTCTCTGTGTTTGTCTTTCAGAACGTGATCCTGTCCAGCGCAGCGGAACAGGTCTGTGATCAGTCCGCCCATCAGGTATCAGCAGCTCACCTGTAACCATCAATAACTGTCCCTGTGTCCCCCCCCCCCAGCCTCTGGAGCTCAGAGGGCCCCACGA
Source organism: Micropterus salmoides (assembly GCF_014851395.1). NCBI lineage: Eukaryota > Metazoa > Chordata > Actinopteri > Centrarchiformes > Centrarchidae > Micropterus > Micropterus salmoides. The sequence continues at coordinate 19,814 of NW_024043587.1, forward strand.
CATCACCAACCTGTATCCTTTCCCAACACCTCGGGCCCCTCAAGGCCCCGTGGTCAAAGAGCAAGGACCCAGACTGACAACCACGCTGCTTTCCAACAGAAGCTCTGCTCCTGGATCTGAGGACTGTTCACTTAATCAGAGTCTGAGATTACTGAAAGAGTTTAGAGCGTGTGTCCCGTTGTTCTCCTGATCCGGGTCCTCAGAGGGTCGCTATTCGGTCTGTCAGACGGAGACGCTAAAGAAGCAGTTTCCTCCACCTGTCGATCTGTCGTACTACATGCAGGTAAATACTGAGTACTACCTGAAGTACTACAGCTGTGTATGACGTCTGCTGTCCGAGCAGCCTGAGGCCACGACGGGACCTGCTCAGGTGTAACCTGGTGATCGGGTCCGGTTGGGGAGTCGGGTGTCGGTTCAGTTACCTGGGTTCGGGGCACCACCTGTTTCGCTATGTTTTGTCGGCCCTGAACTCGCCCTGAACTCCCGACACCTGACTCGGTCACCCTGACCACAGACACACCTGAGCAGGTAAGTTCACACCTCTGTTTGTTGACAGAAACCAGGAAGACGGCCAGCGGCATCATTTCCACCATGAAGAACCGCAGGGATTGGTCCTGCCAGCTGGAGGCGGAGCCTGCATCTGAGCGCTGTAGGTTCCCGTGTTCTCGCTACACGCTGTCTTTAACGCTGTGACCAACACGTGCTGTCTCTCTGATTCCAGGTGTTCTTTCTTCTGCTTTACCTGAACAGGTGATGCTCCGACAGCCAAGAGAGCCAGACCTCACCTGGCTGTGATTGACAGCTGAGGAGGGCGGGGCTTCAGGAGTTCCTCTTTAATTTGATTTCACCTTCTGACTTTTGTTCCGACTGAAGAAGCTCAATAAAGTTTCAAACACAAAGTTCATCAGTCAAAGCTTTTATTTTGAAATCAGTCTGCGTACAAATGCTGCGCTCTGATTGGCCAGCACCAAAGCAGGAAATGATGTCATCAAAAATAGATTCTTAAGAAGTTTACATCCAGTCAGATTAATTAAAAACTGCTTCAAATATAAAATCTGCCTCATAAAAATATAAAACTACAAACCGGAAGACGAATTTATTTCCCTTTTCATTCCTTTCATCATAAAAGCCCTTTAGAGTTTTTAGGGGAGGAAACATTCAGGAACCCGACAAGCGTGGCGAGCGCCGATGGAGCCATCTGCTGTTAAAGAGCGTAGGCCAGAAAGGAAATCACAATAAAAAACTTCACATTTATCAATAAATACAGGATCAACGTGGGATCCTTCAGTTTAAAGGCAGCGAACGTTAACGTGGTTTAAACTTTTCTTCCTGCTCCCAACAGACGGTAGATCCACAGATCCGAGGCAGAACGTCCACAACAAATACACTCAAATCTTTTTCAGTCCCTTTTCAACAAAATTCATTTCTTAGTAGAAAAATTAAGTGCTGATTCGTTCGTGATTCAAATGAATCAAACCTTTTATTAAAAACTTGTTACTGAAAAAAATTAGATTGCGATAAATATCACTGTTATATTTCCCAGCCCAAGTGAACGCCTCACGAGGTCACAGCTGAGTCACTGATTAGTAGTTCTGTTATTAAACTGACTGCACCGCTGCCTTCAGGTGGGACGGGGTGTGAACCAATCAGACGGCAGGTAGGAAGTTGTGAGGGGCGGAGCTAACATTGACGCGGTGAACGGGTTGCTGGGAGATCAGTATATAGTGGCCGGTGATTTAAGCTTCAGCTGAAGAAGAAAGCTCAGACGTCGCGGGGTCCTTTAACGCACCAACGAAGTCCATGTTGAGGTCATGTGATGGCAACTAAACCATCTCCATGGCAACTGTACAAACAGCTGAGGAAGGCCGTGAGGCGCGGCTGAAAGGTCGGGAAGCACAAACGTTGGGAGTGAATCGAGACGCTGACGGATGTAATGATCGGACACGCAAGCACCTGATTGGACTTCATTGGATGGAAATGAGAAGCTGCCGGGGGCCCCTCCCCCCCGTCCTCCTCCTGTGGGGGGTGCTGGATCACAGGCCCATGATGTGGTTGATGTGACCCTGCAGGAAGAACAGGAGGATGAGGTCAGGCTGGGTCAGGGTCTACATGACGCTCAACATTACTACAGCAGGTAGTTGCCGTGGTCACCCCCCCCCCACTCACCGGCTCTCCTGCCAGACACCTGGGACAGCAGAGCAGAGCCGCTCTGGGTCGGACCGCAGCAACCTGCACCAACACACGTTAACAGGTTACCAAGGCAACAGCTTTACACCCACACACCTGAAACTCGGAGCGACTGTGTCGAGGTCTGAAAGGACCGACATCGGGACCGGGACCCTCACCTGTTGCTCTGGTTGATGATCGGACACAGGGACACTGTGGGATGTTTCCATTGGACACTCGTCCGACCGGAGCTCCGCCTCCAAACACAGACGCTTCTGAAAACAAACATCATCATCATCATAGTGACCAGAGGGCTGTCTCTCCTTCATCCCTGTCCCCCAACCACGCCTGTCCAACATGCCTGTCCACCAACCACGCCTGTCCCCCAACCACGCCTGTCCAACATGCCTGTCCCCCAACCACACCTGTCCCCAAACAAGCCTGTTCCCCAACCACACCTGTCCCCGACCACGCCTGTCCAACATGCCTGTCCCCAACCACACCTGTCCCCAAACAGCCTGTTCCCCAACCACACCTGTCCCCGACCACGCCTGTCCAACATGCCTGTCCCCCAACCACACCTGTCCCCAAACAAGCCTGTTCCCCAACACACCTGTCCCCGACCACGCCTGTCCAACATGCCTGTCCCCAACCACCCTGTCCCCAAACACGCCTGTCCCCCAACCACGCCTGTCCAACATGCCTGTCCCCCAACCACACCTGTCCCCAAACACGCCTGTCCCCCAACCACGCCTGTCCAACATGCCTGTCCCCCAACCACGCCTGTCCAACATGCCTGTCCCCCAACCACGCCTGTCCCCCAACCACGCCTGTCCAACATGCCTGTCCCCCAACCACGCTGTCCCCGACCACGCCTGTCCCCCAACCACGCTGTCCAACATGCCTGTCCCCCAACCACGCCTGTCCCCGACCACGCCTGTCCCCAACCACGCCTGTCCAACATGCCTGTCCCCCAACCACGCCTGTCCCCCGACCACGCCTGTCCAACATGCCTGTCCCCCAACCACACCTGTCCCCAACCACGCCTGTCCCCCACCACGCCTGTCCCCGACCAAGCCTGTCCCCCACCACCGCCTGTCCCCAAACACGCCTGTCCAACACGCCTGTCCCCCAACACCCCTGTCCAACACGCCTGTCCCCCACCACATTAACGGCCACCCAGCTGGTTCTGTTTGTGCGCTGCAGGGAGGATCAATGAAACGCATGTTTTATTATTCGTTATTTATTTACTTTTATTGTTGGGCTTTTATCTGTGATAAGATTATCTTTTATGGTGACACTCGGATCAAAGGTGGAAAGTACACCTGCCACCGCCAGAAGAAAAACAACATTACTGCTATTAAATTTACTGAAGACAGTAAATTTTTTTGCTCATTAATGATTGAGCTTAAATCTGCTCGCTGTCTCCAGGAAGTCTGGCGTCCTGACAGCAGCCCATAGAAACTACACGGCTGTTCTGTCCAACCTGAACTGATTTTGTGGCCCTAACCCAGTGGGAAGCTTTATTTATTCATTAGCAGTCTATACTGTATACTGAACTTACGATGAACACACTAAAATGAATCGCACCTTAACCACAGAGGTGAAATGTACGAACACGGCTGTATTTGTGAAAACGGTTAAATTGTTGGATCTCAACGAATAAACAGTTTAAATATCTGCACATGAAGTGTTTAAACCTTCACATACTCTGTTTAATGTTCTGACATTTCCACTGGGTTCTCCTTCAGGTGGAGGGGTAGTACCTGATCCACTGGGTTTCAGGTGCTGTAATAAACAGCTGATCAGAGTGAAGGACCCCCGTCACCTTCATCACCTTCATCACACTCACTCACACTCACTCACACTCATCACCTTCATCACACTCATCACCTTCATCACACTCACTCACACTCATCACCTTCATCACACTCACTCACCCTCATCACCTTCATCACACTCATCACCTTCATCACACTCACTCACACTCATCACCTTCATCACACTCACTCACACTCATCACCTTCATCACACTCACTCACACTCACTCACACTCATCACCTTCATCACACTCATCACCTTCATCACACTCATCACCTTCATCACACTCACTCACACTCACTCACACTCATCACCTTCATCACACTCATCACCTTCATCACACTCACTCACACTCACTCACACTCATCACCTTCATCACACTCATCACCTTCATCACACTCATCACCTTCATCACACTCACTCACACTCACTCACACTCATCACCTTCATCACACTCATCACCTTCATCACACTCAC